>NC_041361.1:4075680-4248180 GCF_900634415.1 Cottoperca gobio
TCTATCATCGGTAACGTAATAGAGACGTTCTGTTGTGTGGATTTTGATGCACGTCTATAGTGCATGCGCTAACCGAAGTCCACCAGGGCACACTGGGCTGTTGCAGTTTTCTACAGAACTGCTGATCCACATTACTTCAAGTGGGGCACTGCACTCCCTTGGATCCGTAGCAACACACAGGCCAAGCTTGAAGTATATCGGTCTGAGGGTTGGCGAGATAATCGAAACTTGGACACACACACACACACACACACACACACACACACACACACACACACGCACACACATTCCTGTCATAGTATGATAACCAGCACAGCAGCACAATCTTAAAAACATGCATCAATAAGTGTCAGTTTCATGTAGTGCTTTGGTCTCCTCTTTCCTTTAGTCAGCAGGGATGTCTGTAGACAATTCCCAGAAAACGCTGAAACCATGCGGACATTCCCGTTGTTTTCCCACAGACATTTTAAATTCTCCAGTCCTCTGTGCCGAAAGACTCTTAAAAGCAGGTCAGTATTCCGGTAATGTGCAGCATTGATTTTCTAGCCATCCCTGTACTGTAGTAACCCCAGAGCTGACAAGCCATCCAGTAACATAACACCATGAATAAATGAATGCATAAAGAATTGAAGTTTAATTCCATAACACAAGCCTGCTACAGGCAAGGCAAGTGTATTTATATGGCATCTTCTCATAGTCTGAGATCATTCAAAGTGCTTTACAGACAAAAGATAAGAGAGAGAATTATAAGATAAATACAAGTACAGATTAAGTTTAAAACCAAATAAATAAAATACAATTTAAATTATAAGCCGTGGAAAAGAGGACAGTCATTAGCTTAGTTTTTAAAATGGCTACAGTTGTGGCATATCTTAGTTACAAGGGGAGCTGATTCCAGCAGTGGGCAGCATCATTTCTGAAAGCTATTTCACCACATTTGGATTGAAGTCTGGGCACCAGTAACTGAGCAGTCCCTGCAGATCTGAGAGACCTCTCCGGCTTTTACTCAACAAACATATCTGTGATACGTTTTGGGCCCGGATCATTGAGTGACTTATAGACCATCATTTCTATATTTGTCTGGAAGCCAGTGCAGAAATCTAAGAATTGGAGAAATGTGTTCTCTCTTGTTGGTGTTTGTCAGTTTTCAAGCAGCAGCATTGCATTCAGTTGCAACTGTCCAATGGTTTTATTGGGAAGGTCAGCAAGGAGTGCATTGTAGTAGTCCAGCTTACGACAAATAAAAGCGTCTTTTGGCTCAGAGTGAGCGCTCCTTAGTTTATGGTTTGCTGGGGGCGTGTCAGAGTGAGGGCTCTTTGCTTGGCGAGGATCTTTGTAAATGGAGCACGGAGATCAACACGTGGAGCAGAGACGCCATGTAAACTTTGTTCGTGTCTGTGATGCTTGAGCCTTGGAGACTATTTGTCTGTGAGTTATTCATGTGCAATTTGGATGCGTTATGTGCAGAATGTTTGAAGTTTGTAACTTTTGGTCTGAAGCTAGTTTAATGTGTTCTAATTTAGCTAATGGCGATCTGTGCTATTTCTAGCTAATAGTGATGCTAATGATAGCTAATTCTTTTAATAGTAGTATGTGTGTCGTTTGTACAGTGCTACTTATATGTTATGTAAAGCCTGCTTACTTATATGTGTTTTATTTCTGTATTGTTATAGTTTAACTAAAAGAAGAACAGTAAAGTCAAGAAAGCAAACCTTGCATCTTTATTGGAGGACTTTTGAATGTTAGCTAACTGTTTAGCTACGCATAGGGATACGCGCTGTAAGGGCAGAACAGTCATAGCGACTCTATCAAGCTCTAGTTAGATCTGGGTGTCATGTACATTGGTATGATAGGAAACCTCATAGTATTGGAGTATTTGACCAAGAGGAAGCATGTAAAGGTTGAACAGCAGGTGCATGAATCAATCCTTATGGGACTCTATATGCCATGGTGGGTCTATCAGATTCCTAATTGCCAATACTTAATACATATCCCCTGCCTTCTCAATATGAACTGAACCATCTGAGGACCGTTCCTGAGAGTCCAACCCAATTTTCCAGTCTATTGCCATTTTTGTTTTTTAAGCATTTATGATCCACAGTGTCAAATGCTTCAGTAAGATTCAATAACACCAGGACTGTTGGACGACGCTTCAGATCAAAGCTTTACTCCAATACTTGGAGAATTTATTTATCTTGTAACTCAAAACAAATATGACTTCCGGATACAACTCTAAACAATTTATTTTCTTTTTGTATTTTACACAAATGAGGACTGACCTGCTTACATAATAAGTACACAATAAGTGCAGGTAAACAATGTTTTAACTTTGAAGATGTGCCCTACAGTAATCAAAACTAACCGCTGCAAATAACAGTGTCACGCTAACCTTTTATTATCCCCAACAATAAAGGTTACGTTGACTACATTATTAAAATATCCATTCATACTTAAGTCATACCTATGTTTGCTTTGTCCCTTTACTACTTTGTCTCTACTTCGTCTAACTCTCTTTCATAAATCTATAAATTAAACCACCTAAAGAAGTAAAATCATGCATCTTTAACTTAACCCAACCCCCCCCCCCCTTTGCCCTTTGGAGGCTGTAGACTGTTGCGTGCCTTCATCAAACAACAATATCTTCATTATCACTACATTTTCAAACCTGGACCAATGAGGATGTGGAGGTTAAAGAAACTAAGATTATCATTCTCCACCCCAATTTATAGATATGCGTTTTCAATCATTTCAACAAAAAGGTATAATCCAACTAGGCAACACTATATGTTATCATCTCCTTACAAAGATTGTATGATAATATCTGCATTGTGTGCGCTCCTGTCATGTTAATGGCAATCTTGCTTGTCGGTACAGTTCATATACATATGGCCATAAAAAAAAAAGAAAATGTTTGGTCGGGTTTAGGCGCAAAAACTATTTGGGTAAGGATAGGAAGAAAAGCCCTACTTTGGTTGAGGATAATAAAAAATAATTAAAAGACTAAAGAATAGGAAGCAAACCGTAGCCTCTCCTGTCAAAGTCACACGGTTTGTTGACTTCCACACTAACCTCCTCCCTTCAAGATTTTATAGCTCCATTAACAATGCTGAGCGAATTCAACCTTTGTTCCTGACAGACAAGAGTCTTACTTCCCACAGCCATTACGTGAGGCCTTTAAGCAAATGACAAAGGCTGTCATTTTTCTTTTTAAAAACAATCTCTGGACTCACTATCTACATAATGTTCCTCACATGGACACTTTTCAGCGTAGTTGAGTTTTATGCTATCCCCCCTCCCCTCAAAAAGGTTTGGGTTACACACTTGACTAACCTGTAGGAAGCACCTCCAGTTGTGTTCATCGGAGCCAAGCTGCATCACTGATGCTGGCAATTAAACTCTGCATTCTGCAGCAGTGGGCAGTTTTACCTTATCCAGATGTTCCTTTTATTTTTCTCATTTACTGTTAATTATTCCTGTCTGTTTTCTTGCCCGGGCGTGACTCTCCCTTACCCAACGATCCCACACTGTAATTGCTGTATAAATAAATGTATCCTTTACTGTATAATCATCTGTGAGGGAGGAGCATCGTTGAGATTGTGTCAATCTGCTCGCATTGCATCGTGCTTGATTGCATGAACACTTTGACCTTCTAACCATCTGACGTATAATTAGCTCAAGTTGTTATAACCACTCACGCTGACCTTAGTTAGAACCTTTTCTGCAAACATTTGTATTTTTTCACAAGCCTGCACATGCTGCTTTCATGACTTCCTTATACGTATATTTTCTTTGACCTGTCGGCCTATAATTCATTTTACATTCCAACTGCACTCCAACCTTGTGTGTAGATATTGCTCTCTGCAAAGATGTTTACATTCCAACTGCACCATATATTACTTTGTACATAATTATTCCCATATTTGTTTATTATAATTATCTTTATTACTGTTATATAATGTGTGTATGCACCGTCAGAATTGCTATTTAATTCCTTTGTACCTCGTACAATGACAATAAAGGAATGATATTCAAGGGGCATCTTACTTGCTGTTATAGCATTACATTTATACCATCAAGACGGTAAATAAACACCTACTAAACATTAACCTAACGCCTGATAAACATCAGTTTCTGCAATCTTAAACGTAATATTATATGATGTTCATCCTCTTCGAGATTTCCAAAAGCAAAGATGAATAGCAGAAGACAAAAATAATGGAGCTAACAAAGCCATTCCTGTGCAAAATCCCCCTCCTCCACAAGAGCTGAGTCCGTGGGCCTCAACTAGTTATAACTGCAGGACTAAGGGGACTTAAAATCACAAAGTTTCCAACTTCTGATGGCAAGTTCTGAAGCGGATATAACCTGAATGATGCACGTTTAAAAAAATCTACAAATTACATATTTTCACATAAGAATATATTGGCACATAACACACAAATCTTTTAATTGTTCATGTTACCAGATGCCATGCATACTAAGTAGGAGCCTTTACAGTTTGAAAATCAACTTGTCTGGACAAACTCTGTAACGGTGACAAACCTTGTTTGAGCATTTCTCTCCTGTAAATGAGCATTTCTACTTATTGTTCTAGTAGTTGATGCCAATTTGTCTCACAATATGGAAAGTAAACTCCAGGAACTTTGCTTAATTTTTCCAGAAACATTAATTAAAGAAATGCACAATGAGGGATTGCATTAAGTTACAGTAGCTAGTTAAACAGAGGCTAGACAGGAAGTGATGTCAACACTTTGGCTCATTATCATGGGTGTTATTATTAAGTGTTCAGCTGATGCTTGGTTGTGTGACCTGTGTGTCTCCAAAGATGACAACCCACCGTATTGGCCAGTAACACTGAAGAACAGAATTTAAGTTTACGGAGGACACTGGGAAAGGGAAACAACTGATGTTTTTGCTGGTGCTCTGCGTTAACTCTCTTCCCCCTCACATTTATGTACAATTTTAATTCCGTATCCATTACACTTCAAGCAGGAGATCTCTTGCGTGGGTAATTCAATGCTGAAAAGATAAGGTGGGAAATCTCACAAAGCACAGTCCCTGCACATCATCAACTATGATAAAAACGAGCTGTTCTGCTGCTGATTGTCAACCCTCCTACGGCTCTCAGCCTCTTATACTTGCTAGGAGTCATTTATATTCAGTAGCCTGATAGTTGGGGACCACTGTGTACTCAAGCTCGCTTTGGGCACAAACAAACTGATTTCTTATGATACCGTATACATTTCTCAGAATACTCGCCACTTTATATACAGTACGACATGCAGATGAGCCTACCTTGTGGAATCAGAAGTACCCACCTGTGAAGTTGACATTGCGGATGTACTTGAGCAGCAGTGTGCCGTTGATGGTTTCCATCATGGAGCAGAGGCCAACCTTTCCAGCGCAGAGATCTTTGTGCATGTTATGTAGAGCATGGGCCGTGGCATAAACTGCGTCAATCACAAACTGAACCTTCCCTTCTTGTTCGTAGGATGAGTCCTTCCCGATCCGCTCATGGTCTAAAGAGAAAACATTAACACAGAAATGACAACTCGTGAAATTCGGCCTCACATAGGACTAACTTGATGAATGCACATTTCAATCATGACAGACAATCGAGACTAGAATATTCCATATGAATGACATAAGACTCAAAACAAAAAAAATCTGCTTCTCATTCAAGCAACAATATAAGATTGAAACAATGATGGCTAGATGTGCAAAACCAAGCAAATTACAGCCTTTCAAGAGGTTTGATCGCTCAATTGTGAAGCCATCATTTCCCCCCCCCCCCCCCCACCATATTTAATGTATTTAAAGATTGCTGTTGTTTTCTGCATGTTAACCATTGATTACATGCTCTGCCTTTCGCAGCCTTTCTCATAATGGTCTGTGGATCACTGATAAAACCCACTCGAGATTATTTAACAAGACTCTGTTCGTGCCGTATATCCTCATCTGTCTCTCCTGACGCAGCCATCCGTCTTTGCCGTTCTCTGCAGCATCACGCAAAAATCAAGAAGAATGAATTAAACTCGACAAAGTTTTGTCAACATAAGTTGTAAATATGCTTCAATAAGGCTGGGAGCCTTCTCTGGACGCTGTCAGCTCTTGTTTGTATGATCTGTTAGTGTTTATCCTCACAAAGTCACGTGCCACCTCACATCCATTAATCAAGAGCGCAGAGTGTGATGGAGTGGTTAGCGGGGGAGTGGAAGACACAGCAAGACAGGCCTAATCATTCTTCAGTATTAATATAATTAGTTATGACAGGTGTATATTAATCATAGCTGGGGTTGTTCTAATGCTTTGAAAATGTGTTAACGGCGAAGCAAGGTTTCAATTAGCAGCGTAATGCTTTTGTTAGCCAATGCTCTGCCAGATAGGTTGAGCAGAAGGAGTGACAGCAGGACACTTTTACTGCTTCAACAACAAGCAGGAACGGACAGGAATGAAATCATTTCAACCCGTTAAAGTAGAAACGTACTGCTTTCAGACATGCACCTCCTTTATGGTAATCTGATGGCGATGTATCATGTTGGTCTCATGTCTGAATCAGCACCCTGCTGTTTTTCCCCTCGCGGCAAAATAATGTTATAATCACAGTAATGATCTGACCCATGTCCTGCTAAACTCTTAACGCACAGCACGCGAGCTCATAGGAATAAATCGGGAGTTCCAGCTTAATGTCCCGTCATTAAATGCGTGTGAACTGTCAGACTTTATACAGCAACACAATTGGTCCTCCACTAACTTGATGATGTAATTGATTCATTATCGTTATCAAGATGTATCAGGGAATCTGTGAGAAGCGAGTACGAGTGTCCGTCGCACTCACAACGATGGTCATTAATCAAGGCTTCAACGACTAAATCGCTTTATTTATTTTATAGCTATACTTGCTATCATAACATTTTTAACTTGGATGTAAGGAACATTAAAGGACACCTATGTCTAAATAACACAAAGCTATCATTCTCACAGATACATGAAGTCATTAAAGATACATGTCTGAAATGACACACATCAGTCAGTTTGTCGTATAGATTTGATTGTGTTAGTATCTACTGCAGCAGATGAATATAACTGAGTTTAAATGTTATGACCTAATAAATAATAGTTGGTTTGTTTAGCTTTATTTACTTACTGATACAGTTATCTGTACCCTCCAGATTGTAGTGCTGTTACAGCTGTAATGAGGAGGGCTAAATAAATACAGACACGCTGCAAATTCACTGCTTTTAATCTTTTATTATAAAAACATTTGAGCTTCATTCTTAAGTCTTGCTTATTTCCCACGAATCCACGAGGACTAAAGTACAGTTGTGTGTAATATGAAATGAGTTGTATGCCGTGTTAGTTCTCTGGATGTGAGAAGATGTTGAGAGACACTAAGCTAGGCATTTGTGTGACAAAGCATTGCAAATAAATCCCTCCTGAAAATACGATATATTTTATATTCAGTGACAAGTGATCGTCGAAGTGACGCGTAACATTTGACACTTTTGTATTCTTGGTGAATATGTCTGAGGAGCTTATTGAAGTCAAACCAAAAACAGTGACACCCTGTTAAAGAGGCTCCTTTGTATCGGTGCAGTCGATGATCTCCGTCGCTCTGCTTTTCTTGTGCTTTGAACAGTTGACGCTTTTTTAGAATAATTAAACCCCCTGATTTTGAACTCCGTCTGAGGGAGGAAACTGTGGAAATAATGCAGTAATTTGTATTACAGCTGCATCTCGCTTCATCTGTACCATCAAAGAAGAGTAATTCTGAATAGCTCATGTCAATAACGCATAATGTGCAAAACTGGAAAGTGACCATACTCAATTTGTTGTTGTTCTAGTGAAAATTGGCCACACTGTGCTTTTGCAGGCTGTTTCATAATTCCTGAATCATTGTTACTGCTGCAGCTCTGATATTGTGTAATTACTCATAAACATATTATTTAAATGATCTGTTTACTGCCATCAGGGGAGCAGTGTTTAAGTCCTTTGTGCCTTTTGCTTTCAATTAAGGTTCGCTTCCATGGTAGTCGACAAATGCTCGGCCTGCGTCACTCGCAGGTTCGTTTGGCAAGACGAGCACAACAGACACGATGTGAACAGTGCATCACCATCAGATAACAACCAGCGACATGAAGGAGATGATGAAGTGAAATCTCGTTGTAAGATGTGTGTGGCAGCCATTTCTTATCTCAACAGAGATTTTAACAAGCGCTAGCTTTAAACGGATGAATAGTTTTTTAAGTTTGTCTTGTTATTATCTATATTCTTCCCCTAGAATTCATCGCTAAGTAGAGGCAATTTAACATCAGTGACAACAAGACTCTGGATGTTTAAGCAGCTTGAATATCCCAAGTCATTCTGTAAATGTGTGCTACAGGAAAAGTGAAGCATGGATAGTCAGTCTGTCTCTTCTTGTGGCTGTCACAGTCGCTCTCATTGTAATATCTCTCCCTCTCTCACACATAGATATACAAAGGAATGTGGCCCATTGATGGCAAGATGCCTCAGAGGTTTGCACGACCGGCTAAAAGCCAAAAGGTCTCGTTTAAAGTTTGCAGATTCCCCTCACTGTTCAGACACAGGCAGCGCAGGAAGACCAGTGGTTCACAACCTTTTTTGACATTTGGCCTGTTAAAATGAAGCAATATGTGCTTGTGATCCGTAAACAGGTGAAAGTATCCAGCATTATTATTTTAAATTAGGAAGAACAATGTGTAAAACCAACCAGACCAAATTATTATTATTATTAAAAGAAGATTATTTTTATGTCTTTAAACGTGTGGTTGAGATCATTTAAAGGGGATTAATCCTGGTCACAAACGGCCCACGTTAAAAAAAAAAACGTTTTTTACCTATATTTCCGACGAGTGTCTAAAATATGTGAATTATCTGTGTAGAAATACGAGAGCAAATCATTTTTGATGTTACATTTCCCGTGGGGAAATAAATCTGTAATAACGTAGCGCCTTTGATGTTTTTAGTTTTGGCAGATATGATCCATCCAAAAAACCTAAAGAAATACCTGTGTGTAGACACGTGTACTGTATGTTTTAAAGAGTACACTCATCTCAAACATGACTCCTTTAGCTGATGGATGGAGACAAAGAACAGTAACTGCATGTTGAGATGTGCTCCGGGAAGGTTAGTCAGCAGTGCAAAACAAGCATTGATGTGAAAGAAGATGAAACCTTGTGACTGTATCTTTTTTATGAGTGCTCTAAGAGTTTTTATCGAGGCAACCTTGAGATTCCAAAAGAACACAATGATCCAGAAAGCTCCAGGTCACACAGTATGTTCTTGCTCGCAATATTCCTTTGAATGGAGGCAAATTGTTTGTTTTTGACGTCCTTTTGATTCGAGGCAGAGAGGTGCAAACATTTCATTTTATACTTGTGCACTATGATTTCTTTCTTTGTGGCGCTGATAATTATAGGCTATCTGTCCAAATAATGTGCTTAGATGTGATAGAACGGACTGGATGGTTTTTTCTTGGTAGAGCAGAGTTAATTTTGACAGTGTGTCACTTGGCTCTCAATTCTAGAAAATTGCGAAGGCAGTTGTCACTATTTCTGTCGGAGCAGTGGTTAGCATTCTCGCCAGAAGTCACATTAACCGAATATTCATTTTGACGGATTCGAACACTGACTGAGGACCCATTTATCGTAACTTTAAGTCCTTCACAGCGCATCAGGAGGAGCGCATGCTGCAGGAAAAGTAGTTTCGAGATCGGAAAGTGGCTGATGATGCGCCGCTTTGGTTCAGCAGCATATGCCGAGCGCTGGAGTGATATGCCCACTGGCCGGCAAGGAAGAGACACCCAGAGCCGCGATGCTCAGCACACCGTCCACAACTTTACACCCTTCACCAACCTTGGAGTCAAGATGGTGCTACGCTTCCCTAGAGATCTACGGAGATGGAACCCACTGGCCAGCTTGGGCCCTTGTGTGTGTGTGTGTGTGGAGTTTGCACGTTCTCCCCATGTCAGTGTGGGTGGCAGCTGCCCACCACCACCCTGTAAAGAATAGTGGACTTTCCCTATTCCTAAAGACCGAATGGTTCATAATTCATCCAACAAAATGATTAGCTGATTATTCAGTGATGAAAATAATCATTATTGGTGCCGTTGTCATGTGTATTACATTATTTAATCCAAAGTCTTAGACTGTGTCAGATTTTAAGTCTATAACCTCAATTTCATTCATACTTTTCAACCGGTTTGTATTTTGCCGCTCACTCGTAATATGCCACATTACCAAGGTTACTGCGACACCTTTGGTCAGATATATGTTTTTGGCATAAAAATCTCTAGAATAATAGTTTGTTTGATGTATATGGACGTTGGTTGCTATTACAAACCCTGACTTTTTATATGTACACCTTTTACCTGAACCTTGATATTTGTGTTGCATTTCAAGAGAATCAAAGAAGTGAGGGGCATTGTTAAGTTGCAGGTGGCGTCCTTGATGTCTTCAGTGAGCAATGGACATCAAACAATTGAGGAGGCATGCAGGCTCGTGTCTGGTGGCCTTGATGACTCATGTCTGCAGGGATGCGGAGCACACAGTGACTCAAGCCAGTGTGCTTCATTCAAATGAGTGTGCTGAAATGACGTGAACAAAAGGCAGCACACCTGCAGAAGCTTTCATCAGTGCCAACAGCCCAGTAAGACAGTAAAATGTAATTATAGGAAATGATCCGAGATCTGGCTGTTGGCAAATTGCTGTACTCTGTTTACTTTAGGGTTGTCTGCTCACCCCATAGTAATTATGCTTGATGTATCAACCCTGTTTATTTCTCTCCAATCCAACTGCGATGACAAAGGTGAATCTCATGCCGTGATACCGTGTGACATTTTTCTATTATTACCAATTTGTCTCTCTTTTTACAAGTTCTCAGTCGTGTCGGCCTATTCTCATTCGCGGTGCTCTGGAGTTTTATGGTTCAGAAGCGTGAACTTGAGCGATGTACAGTGAACGGTCTGAGCAGATCCGATAGAAAACTTGAGAAGTATTGGATTCTTCACGGCAAGCAATACAACAACATTTCTGTCTCTCGTGTGTCATTTGCACCTGTAACCAGGAGGTTCCACTTATTCTTCTGTACAAACCAAAACCATCTTGTTTCTATGATAGTGCTATAGCACTAATTGCTTTACATAAACTAAATATAAAACGCTAAGAATCGGCAATAAACTCGGATATGACCTTTTGAATTCAATCGTGTTAATCGTGTATCTTTGTTGTTGTGTGACTTTTCTTCTAGCAAAAATAAAATAAAAATAAAATAAAAAGCAAAATAAAAGTATTTCCTTAACATGTTAATGGTGATATTATTATGCCACTAACAACTAAAAACTGTAAATATCAATAACACAGTAGAGAATCTGTTTTAAAGAGTTTTTTAGTCTGGATTTGGAAGTCACACACGCTGTAGTCACACAGTCCTACAATACATCCTCCCTTACATTTCAGTTTGAACTGTTTTATCGAAGTGCTGATTCAACTTTATGATCATTTAGGATTTAGTTTGTGGGGCTGTTTTAATTGTGTCGCTTTACTCTAACAGTTGTTTCTCTGTATAATGCAGTACATTGGCTGTATCTTAACACATGCGTGGAGAATTAAAGTAAAGAGGTTATGGCCTGTTCAGTTACTCGAGATAATACTTTTGCAGCACCCTCCACACAAAGCAGTAAAATGATCCGGGGTTACATTACAAACTAAATCGTGGCCTCTGGGGCAGCAGGTACAAAAACAACAAGGGGAAAAAGAAGCATCTGCACAGTGTTGTTGTTTTCCTTGCCGTCTTAGTCAGAAACACTTTAATGTATCAGAGCTGGAAAATTACCTGACCATAAATCAGTTGCCAGTGACTTGTATTGTGCGATTAAAAGCTTTGATACCGCACAAATAGAATAATTACATGGCCATCTAATCATGTTAGTACTTCAAGAATTTAATTTTCCATTCCCCGGTGGTTGATCACAGCGTTGCACAGAGAGAAATTCACTCTTTCCTACTTATTCAGTGTGTTGTTAAAAAATACTGTTGACATGATTATAGGCTACGTAAAAGAAAAAATATATATCCCCTTTTAATCTGCGTAATATATTATGCATGGTCTATGGAATACGGTATTATAGTGGCTAACAAACAGCAGACGCGGGGACAGGAAATGATGGTACAAAAGGAACAATGGGGAGGATGGTGATAGTACATGCTCTGACTGAAATCATTGTACCTCTTGCCTGTACAAATGTACTGTACCCTGGAGGCTACTCGGAGGAGGACGGGGCCTGCAGCAATTTAGGTCAAGAGCAGCGACCATGACAACTGATAAATACAGAAATCATTTAAGATTACGTGTTCTCCCGAAACCTGCAAGTGTGGATTGTATGAAGCAAGGGGACAAACTGTTGTTCCCGAAAGGTGACAATTACATTCCTGCTTAATTGTTTGGCTTGATTGATTGTTCCTCTGTTGAACCGATTTAGTATTCCTCCTATGCTACTTGGTGACATTTTGAGGTTGCAGTGTCCAATATTAGTTGGACTAGAAAGAAAGCCGAATGGTAAATGGACTGCTTTTGTGTAGCACTTTTCTTGTCTTTGTGACCACTCAAAAGATTCAAATAAGCCAAACCAACGTAAGTGCTACATACAGAAATATATTTCTTTTTATTATTGGCCAAGGTGCTGTCGAAACGGTTCGCCTTTCAGTCTGCGACAGAAGATGTGAAGACTTTCTGCTGACCTGATATCAATGGAGAGCTCGTTCCGTTTCTCAGTAAATACAGTAAATAATTCTCTTATGAACCATTCAAAGTGGATCAGGTCATTTATCATTACAAACCCTCAAACTGGGGTGAGAACATATCTTACATCAATATACACTGCTTATTAAAAGTGTTTGTTCACCAGTGGAAACAATTCCTATGGCTCTGTGAATGGATTATTGAGTGTGTGTGTGTGTGTGTGTGTGTGTGTGTGTGTGTGTGTGTGTGTGTACACACATATGGAACCTTTGTGATGCTTTCTCATATACCTCATGAAGGTCGAAGAATACCGAAACGTCATCAGTAAATATTCCAGCAGTAAGCGACGCGGCGTTTCTCATTTATATTCAAACAAAAATGAACATGAAACGTCTAACCCTCTCTTTGAGAGATTGATGGCATACAAACTCTTCTAAACACTATCGCTCTGGTACTTTGTTTACTGGAAATATCCTCCACATGACATTTGGTTAATATGATGTGTATAACTGAATAATATTTATTACGTTTCTGTGAGCAGCACACAAACAGCAGCAGACTTGACTCTTAATATGAGCAGCGTTAGTTACCAGCGCTGCGCCAGTGAAGGACAGGTGCAGCCCTGAAGCCCATTGACTTCTCTAAATAGCAGAGAACGAGCCGCTTCCCAGGCGTAGGTGTTTGTGTTGTATGATAGTCTAACATGCATGTGAGGAATGTGTTGCCTGGAAACTTTACAGGTGTGGACTACTTGAGATGCAGCGTTGCACACTGGGATGAGGCCTGGAGAGCCTACTGATTCTAACGACCTAAAAGCTTGTTTCTAATGGGCTGATTGGATTTACTATTGATTATGTTTTCAGCGCATGTGGTGGCATAGTTTTGTGATTGCTATTGTCGACCACTGCAAATTGAAGTAGCCAACAGACGAGTAATAGGAACATTAATTTCTCTGGGACAAAATTAGAGATTCCCGTTCACTTATCTCCACCCATTACATTTAACCTAAATTAGAGGAGCGTGATTATTTTCTCCCTGATGACTAATACGTTTAGCAAGCATACCAAGCACACACGCATAATGTATTCACAGCAGACCCAATCAATATACTTGGTTATCGATTGAGTGCTTTCTATTGACAGACGCGGAGACTCACTTGTGCATTTCTTGATGCCGGATCCCTTCTTCACAGCGTGCCGACTGAGCTTGCATTGGAAGTTATTCTCCCAGAACTCTGCAAACCAGATATTCCTTCTGTTGTTCTCGAGTGTTCGGCTGATGAAGTAGCGATCAAAACCTGAAAGAAATAAGATGCTGTATTTACTCAGAGCCTGGTTAGAACAGAAGCTCTGCAATCACAAATATCAGCAATGCAAATTCCTTTTGTTTTGCTCGTAGCCAAACCGCTCAAATGAGGTCAGGTCCAATAATACATTATCATTTCATTGTGCCGACTTTGATGAATTATTACACACATTTTTATTCAACCTCCTTCTGCAAAATGTTCTAAAGCCATAGTGGAGTATGTAATCATCGCTGTTATCTATACTCAACTTTATTTACACTTTACCAACATTGTTAAAAATCACTAGCTTTCATAATAACGTAACAAAAAGATATAATCCCTCTGTAAGGTAAGTTAGTATAAGAGTAATGGATACCTTTTATGGATTGTCGTTTGGGGAGGATGGTGACGGCACCTTCTGCCATTTCTTCCTGGTTCAGTATTGGGGAGATTTTGGAGCCCCAGCTGTCTGAACCCACCCAGATGAAGTGGCCCGTTTGATTGGCCTTCTTAGCTGCATGAAGGAGCCGCCTTTGGGAGACAGGAGGATGGCAATGTTTAATTGTACCTTTTTAAATGTTGTGCTAATGTTTCCAAGGTAGGAAAGAAGGTTCCTTTTTGAAATGCACCATGAAGAAGAAGAAGAAGAAGAAGAAGTGGAATAGAAAAGCCACCATAGACACACTGACTATTCCCAGGGCAGAGTAGTTCTTCTTGGCTGTGGCAGAATGACACCCTTGCCACATTTGTCCAGGCTTGTTGCCAATGGAAGTAAGTTTGGGAAGCTGTAAAAAAAAAATAACTGCCAGCAAGCTCTGCTGTAGCCAGATATCAAGAAAGCTTGAGTGCAGCAACATCACATTTAAACCCAGCCACCTGCCATGTGCAGCATTGCAGACCCTCAGATCTCATCGCAGTATTGTGTTGTCGACAACATCAGCTTGTTTACATGGACTCTGCTGTCTTAATATCTCACGGTAAGACTTTGCTGTTGCATTAAGAAGGATGGTATATTAGTAAAATAATTAGCCTTCTACAGTTTTTTGTGTAGTAGCCCTGTGTGGCGTGGGCGGGCAAAGAGTCATCCAATTAACTTTCTGTATCTTCACCATAGCTTTATAACCCCAGAGACATTTGTTTGATTGGTAATGATTTTTCTTTGACTCTCATCTTCAGAAATGTAGTGAAATGAGCATGTTTTAAGATGCAATTATGTTCTCCTTGCAGGAAAAATTAAATACATAGATTTTCTCACCGTCAAGAGATTACATAGCTGAGACATGACTCGACATGCTGATGAGTCGAGCACAGTGAGAAGTAAAAGGTTGTGGATGAGCGTATTCTGTATATTTCCCTTTTACTTTGACAGCCCGTGTTTGCTTCCCAGCTCACACTAAAGGTAAAACCTGAACCCTATTTCCCCCTCCCCCATGTTTTTGGGTCTACACTTCTAATGGGGACAACGATTTGTGAAATTGGTCCAGTACTGCGCGACAACGCTGCGGATGGCAGCCTCTAAGGGGGCTGCAACGTAATCGTTCGCGGCAATTTCTCACAATTCTCACCGGCCAATTTACGTCCAATAAAAGTGCTCGTCTTTGACACTGACAGCATCAGATTGTTGTTATAAGTGTCTGAAGTCATTATGGAAAGGACCCTACAGAGAAAGGGGGCTGTTAATGTATCCTGTGACTTGTTGCCGGAAGACGGCGGTGCAAACGTGAGTGAGAGTTGGACTTACTGTGAGAAATACTGTGAGTAAAAAACTAACATATACTATAACAGTAACGGAAGTTGATTCAGTTACCTAGTTTTAGTTGCATCTGTCATTTTACATGCCTAAATTCAAATTTCAGGTCATAAATAAGTGAAAATGACACATGCAATATGTGTTATTGTGAAGTGCATGTGCAGGTAATTGATGTGCACATTACAATATTGTTTAATTAAATGTACTTTTATTTAATGTTATGAAACCGTGTTGTTTTCCCACAACTTACCTACTTGACTAGATTATGAAACGCAAGCCCACAAAAAGTATTCCCCCTATTCTCTATAACGCTGAGACCAGGCAATATATGTATACAGTAATGCAGTATATAACAAGTATCTTAAGATAAGGCTCAAGTCTCCTATACGTTCTGTGTGGACAATTTTGGATTATTATTATTATTATTAGGCTGCTGCAAGCTCACACTGACTGGGTTCAAGGATAAAGCAGGCATGCAGCGCTGAAATCCCCCTGGCTTTCTGTAATTACTATATATCCACACCATTACCCGTTATCAGGACTGGATTAAGTCAATGAGCACTGGGACTTCTGCCCTGGTCATCATCAAGAGACCTCCCCAAATCACTGCCCACTTCTACCAGGAATACACTGGCCTACTAACTGGTTGCTGGGAAACATTTCCCTTCCAAAGACACAACAGTGCTGTGTGTATTCATTCAGCCTACAATTAATTAACTGGTTCTTAATGCAGTCTTAATAATAGATAATGAATTTTAATTGGTACATTTGTGTCCCCGCAAGGACGGCGGAGACAATGGTAATACGTGTACGTGCGTACAGTGTGGTTAGAATAGAGTGTGACAACAGCTGTCAATTCAACACCATGATTTTAAAATATGGCCATGGAGCGCAGTACACCACTTTCTGACACGGTCAACAAAAGATAAAGTTGTTTAGCAAAGACAGAATCGTTAGTGGAAGAAGTGCACAGATCACAAGTACAGAAGTATTATCAGCTAAAAGTACAGGAACACTTTATGAATATTTGATATGCTAACTGCGACTAACTTTTTCAAATAAATGATTTTGCTTAAATAGAATTATTTCCCGCCAAAAGTATAAAGTAGCCTAATGTAAAGAACAGTACTCACACTTGTACTTAAGGGTAGTACTGTAGGTAATTGCAGAGCTCTTCCAATGTGTCGCTTTAAATCACACGGTTTCCTGGTGTCTTAAGATTACTCCCAAATGTAATCCTATTGGCCATTTATAACTCTTTAATATTAACATGCGGGTAGCAGACTGTTTTTCACTAAGGTAATTTATTGTCTTTATACACACTGGAGACGCTTGTGACACTTTAATGCCCGCTGCAGAGGCAGCCTCAGGTAAAGACATTTCTGTCATATTTATCACTTTAGACCTTACAGCGTTGCTTCAATTTATCTTAACAACTTATTAAAAAAGGACCAGTAAATGTTCTAAAGGGAGTATTAATCAGTGGTTGAGATTAAAAGTTCTGTTAAGTGACAGTAATTAGGATCCCACTGCACTCACCTGATGTCATCCTCGTTGGCAAATATAATTACGACTCGGGCGTTAGGGTTCTCGCTCAGCCTGCGAATGATCTTGTCAAACTCTCCAGTTCTTGGTTCACGTGGTATTTTCACAGATTGGGAAATGCACAGACCACCTAATTGGGAGACAAAGGAGAAAAGTATCCAAATTAAACAGATTCACAAAGGAAAAGAAAACGTCCTTTTCTTCTGCAAATCATCTGAACATCATCACAAGACGTTAAAATGTCAAACGCGTATTAATGCTGCAGTTTCCGCTGTGTATTTGTCCAACTCATGGTCACCAAAAATATTTCTTGGAGTCTGAATTTTTATTTATTTATTTTAACCCACACAAATCTTTTTCAATCCTCTGGAGTTTTTTTTTATGATATGTGCACAGGTGCAATATTTCAGAGCATGAGGGATGCAAGGTATTAAAAGAAATCTTGCCTTGGACCACAAGGGGCAACTTTGAGACATAGAGACCCATCAATTCAGTTTATAGTCCTGCCAGTGAGACCGGGGGAATTTAGTAGCATTTGGCGGTACATAAATTTTGTAATTGAAAACTGGTTCCATTTGTTCAGAGTCATTTTTCTTATTACATAAGTTGTTTCATTTAGGTCAAAGTAAAAACTACAGTTTACTAAATCCTAAAAAGTCATTTTCTGAGAGACACAGGGAAGAAACATGGCATTTCCAATTAAAGTGTACAAGCACGTGCTGGTAAACGTATAGTATTGTCCAGTGACATTGATTAGTTAAATTCAGCTTATTATGCGCTGGCCAACACAGTATCTACAGCAATTCCCGGCGGATCAGTATAAACACAGCCCTCAGCCTCTGAGAAATGCTTTGGTATTGAACACGAGGTTAAAGGCAGCAGAGGACGTACCCTGGTTACCAACAAGCAAAGGCTTTTTAATTCCCAATGCAACATTTCAGGATGTTTTGTCGCCCTGCCAAAATGCCACAGAGAGTATGTGCATGCTAATGAATTTCCCTTTCGTGACCTAGCACAAAGCCGGCCCGGCGAACAATCAATGGCGGAATAATACCCTCTGGTTGAGTTCATGGCAGACAGACCCGCACCATAAAACAAAGCCTGGCCCCGGCACAGATTCTAATAGGTTGGGAAACTGGAAATATGAGCAAAGAGTAGGGGATGCCATTAATTTAACAATGATGTTGGGCTGCTTTGCTCATGGGTACAAAAAGTCACTTCCGGTTAAGTCAGTGAGGGCGTCAGTCAGTGGCCTGCAACATTGTTCTGATTGTACACTGTGGAGGAATTTAATGATGTTTTTCTTTCTCTTCAAACCCGTGCTTTCGCTTTTTTACTGGGGCTATATTTTTTTTCTTCAGGAAGGCCGCGTGTATAGGTTTCCTGTGGTGATGCATGTCACAGCTTATACATTCACTTGGCTGGTTAATGGATTAGCAGTTCCTTCACTGGAGGAAAAGTCTCATTCCTTTTGTGTGTACTGGTCCATGTCTTGTTGTTTGGGGACGTTTCCTTCTGCACTCAGGCAAGACTTGTTTCTCTTTTCTTTTTTTTCAAGCCTCTAATTTACTTATTTTTCCACTTCTTAAACCTAACTGGAATATCACAGTTAACACACAAGAGTCCGTTGCACCATATATGTTAATGTACCAGATGTAAAACATGCATTCACCATGTTCCACCTCACACATACTTGAGACCAGTGCATGTGTTTTGTATTATGACCTGAGGGTGGAGAAGATGAAAGTACAGAATCTAACATTATTTAACTCAACAGAGATTTGAAACTGGATTTCATTTTCATTAATTACCTTTTGTGAGCTCAATTTCATCACTTTCAATTTAAATTGGAGGCATGATTTTATTTCCCCGTGTGCATGATCTTCTCATTTTATCCTTATTGCGATTTTGAAATGAGAGCGAACCAAATCATAGTGATTTGAAATATTACTCTTAAACATTTGGGCTGAGTCGTTGCCGCAGAGGCCCGGGTTCGAGTACGACCCACGGCCCTTTGCTGCATATTGTTCTCTCTCAAATTCAAATTTAACGTAGCTGTATTTGCTTCTCCGATCCTTTCCTGTCTATCTTTAGCTGTACTATAATAAAGGCAAAAATCTACCGAAATGTGCGTCTATAAACGACCTGAGATTTACTTGCAGTTCTGGTCACAAGTAATGAATGCTGCTGTGGTGTTGCTGAAATTGCACTATTTGTTGCTTTTCTTTTCACTGATAGCTGCTTTATGCATCTGCCTGCATATGTTTTACTGTTGAACTAAATATACTTAAGTTTAAACCATTTCACAATATTTGTGTATCCTTCTACAATCTACATGCTCCTGATTGTTGACACTTTGATCAAACTGAAGCAGAGGTTTATCTGTCTGCTTCTGTGTCATTACACCTACACTACCCAGAGAGGCACATGGGAAATTTAGCAGCAGCAGCTCTCTGCTCTCTGAGACTCTATCAATCATTAGATTCTATGTCTTTGCCTCACTGATACTTCAGTCCCCCATTCCCCCAACATCTGCTGTGTGGAGGCGGAGCACTCATCCCTTCCGTTCCTTCTCCTCTCACATCACCAGCAGCAGGCTGCAGCATTGCTTAGCCTCCAGAGACAATACCAGGAGGAACAGGGGGATAAGAACCCTGCCTGGGGGAGTTCAGGCACACTGAACAAGCCCCTCCACGGGTCCAGTGTTGTAACTCTGTTAGTTGTAGGGTAGACGAGGCAATTTGTTTTATTGCTAACACTACCCATTCATCCATGCGTCGGTCTATCCATTCCTCACTAAGCACAGGATGGTGGAAGTCATGGACCCTTGACTCGAGGACCCCGATTCAAACTATGTGACCGTGAGCAGCTACAAAAACAAAACACTCGATCCCTACCTGCACCAAGTGTGATTTCCCTTTTCCCCCCCCAACAAGGATCACTATGCCACGTCATTTTCTTTCATTACTTTTAAAACCTATTATACGTAATAAATATATTTTCAAACATCGTTCACATGTAGATTCAGCTCTGCCAGGACCTTGTGCATACAGCCTAAGTGGCTTTTAATTGGTTGTAATAATTATAGGTCTTGCCCATTACATATTATAATTTTAACAGGTCTTTTAAGAGGTGTCAGACTTTCAATAAGACACTTTGCTGGATCCCATTTTGCCATCGGACAGGATGCAATTAGGGAGAATCCCCCTCCTCTCCTCTGCACACCGCTTCTCATTAAACTTCCCTTAAACTTCCCTTAAACTCAACCAGACCTAATGCTACTAACACAAGAACATAAAGATAATAATAATAAGCAATTTATTACAAATGTATAACAGTCCAGAAAGCAGCCGGTTTACCCGTTTACCTTATGTGTTGTGCAAAACTCACTGAAAATGATGCAGATCGGTGGCTTCTGTGAAACCAAACTGAACAACTGGGTTGTGTTAGGTGTCACAAAGTCAACAATTAATAAAAAACATTCATTAAACTTCTAGTTTGGCAATTCTAAAGAGCTGTTGCAGTGTGCCAAAACCCCAATAAATGATCAGTACATACTCGTTTAAAGGCAAAAAGCATCCTTTATACTGCAGATACTTCAACTTCAAGAGCAGTGTGTTTCTCCCCCAACACTCATCCTATACCACAGTTAACATCTGAGCCACATCTAAAACACCACCTCTAAAAATATCCGTTGCTGAGGAGCCTGTGAGCCTCCTCTCTCGTGTCTTTTATTGTCAGCCTCAGTCTCTGCTCTCCTAATAGCTCAGAACACTAATATTCCTTCTCATTTGACACCCGTGGGAGAGACAGTGCTGCCATAAAATGTTCCCTGGAACTGCGGCCGATTGCAAAGTAGTGCAGAAGCACTAAATACACCCAGGTGTCGGGAAGGTGCAGGGATATAAATAGCCTTTTTATTGGGATGCCGTTAATGGAACTATATCCTTATTTGCAACATACAGAGATCTAGAACACAACTAATGTTGCTTGTACAGTACTGATGGTCAATAAGTGTTGATCACTGCAGGCTTGAAAATCAATAAGTCAATTTCGAAAACATCAACACCGTAGCTGCTCCTTACAGATGTTTGATACGCCGTGTTTACACCACGAGCGACCAGGCACAGGCTTCAAGTTATCTTCATTGGAAGCCCGAAGGTACAAACTGATGGCCGACACTCAGTAGGGCGTGATGCGTTACGAATTACAGTTGATCTGGCCTCTACATATGTTTTTGCTTCACCTTGTTCCGTTCTGTCATACAAAATGCCATTAGCCAGTTCCCATTGCTTTGCATCTGCATTGAACGGCAGTGTTGTTCCTTTAATTCATTGATAGTCCCGCATACACCGTCTGGCTGCTGTCCAGTAACGTAATGTACAGAACAGCAGCGCTCGGCCTCAGCGGTGTGATCACAGAGGTTCACATTATACACATACTCTCAAATGAGATCAAAGTAAGGAGAAATGTTGTTAACAAAATGATGTGGATGGAAAGCACTGAGTGGGGAGATAAATAACATCCCACTCTCATTTCAGTAAACTTTGTACCAATCGGTTTATGCAAATCAGTCCTGTGATAAACTGGCAACCTTTTCAATGTTTCTCTGCCTTTCATCCAATGCATGCTGGGTCTTGCTCAGTCCCCTGAGAGGGAGAGGAATGGATGGAATTGGTTTTATGCAAGAAAAACAACAGTATAAGTACACATCCTGACCAAAATGTTACCGTAGATTAACTGCAGGAAGCACGCTGTGTTTATTGGGACATTATCCACAGATCGTGTTTCCCCCCCACTTATCAAAAATACAGCTGTGAGTTAGTGGGAGTGAAATACTGAGAGGAGAGCGTGTGAAACAGTGGGATGAAATCCTTAGGGAAGCTGACCCTGAAGAGAAAAGTCCCAGGTTCTGTCCCCTGTTCCAGAAAGCCCTGCTCTAAAGTGTCCTAGAGCAAGACACTAAATCCCCCCACAGTCCCGGAGGCGCGGCTCTGTCACTGACTCTGCGTTCTTACCTCACTGTGAAAGGCTGAGGGGATGAAAAGAAATGCATTTCGCCTCAGGGGATCAATTACAGTATAATGTGCCATTATAATTATTATAGACTGCTGAGCCTCAAAGATAGCCCAAGTTACCAAATTTCATCCCCTCTGCAATATAATGAGGATGGCTCAGATGCATTTAAACACAGTAACTGACCTGCTCCTGCCTGCAACATGGCGGAAGAAACATGCGCATATGTGCAAAGTACTTGCATTTAAATGTATTTAAACCACATGAATGGCTTTCATATGAATTATACAGAGAAAATGAATGACTCCAGTTCATATGTATCATTGTAATCTGTCTTTATAATTATATATCATTTTCAATTTCTCCATCCATAACCCTCAACGTTTGGTCAAAGAGGTCTTCCAATACACTGCATACACGCAGTATATGTGCGTATTTAAATTGTATCTGCACAGCCTGGATACCTTCTCAGGGACTGAGCCTACAGGTTATATGAGTCCAGCGTTGGGCTGGATCACATGATGAG
This sequence comes from Cottoperca gobio, assembly GCF_900634415.1. Classification (NCBI taxonomy): domain Eukaryota; kingdom Metazoa; phylum Chordata; class Actinopteri; order Perciformes; family Bovichtidae; genus Cottoperca; species Cottoperca gobio. The sequence continues at coordinate 4,098,562 of NC_041361.1, forward strand.
CTCTTGGTTCAACATGATGCACTTCTGGGAAACTGAGGCTGAACTGTGGTTAAGTGTGACGCTGGTGAGAGTGAAGTCTTTCCTCTCAGATACCACTGAGCAACACACTAACACATGCTCTCCGTCTGCCTTTGCTCTGCTAATGTAAACTAGTATCTAGAGTAGATGTACACTGAGAGAAAAGGACAAATCAAAAGTCCTGTATTATGCAATAGCATTGCAATATGAATAACCGTATTTAAAATGACTAGTTTTAGCAGCAACGACAGCCATTTAGCCACTCTACACTTCCTGTGTAACCTGGCTCTGCTATGTTATCGACAGAAAGCGTTGCTGTTGAACATTTGGCTATCAATGGGGCAGAAGATGAAACCAAATGAAAAGAAAGCAATTTTCTAGCTTGCTGTGTAGCCGTTTATAATGAGTTTTAAATGTATTCATGGGGAGTTGATCGGATGTTAATAAGAAAGACTTCTGCATGCTGATGTTTGAAATCATTAATGAAGATCGTGATTGCTGTGATGCACCTTCCCTTATGTTTTCTGTAATATAGGCAGGCTATTAAGTTCTACAACAGTTTGCATCATGTACATGTACCAGTGAGTCCATAACATGTGATCCAGGACGTCCAGTTTGAGTAATAGATCCGTGAGTTTGAGGGCTTATTAGAAGTGAAAACACCGAACTGGTGTTCATAATACCAGGAAGGGTTACGCTACTCTAGAAAGTTATTACGCTGACAGTCAGTTTATCTCTTAATATGGTGATTACATGGTAAACAGTGCACGTACATATACTGTATGTTGTTCAAGTTACACATTAATCAACCTGCTACGTGTGCTTTCATGTATTAAATTGGCCGACGCTGTATTTAATTAGTTGAGCCAGGTTCGACTCTTTTGCCTGGTGAGTTTTGTATCTCTTTCTTCGTAGCCAAGAAGGGGCTTCGCATTTTCATGCAGGTCTAATGGCGGTCTGGAAGTGGCCCTGAAACAGAATAATATTGCAATTTGCAAGCCGAGCAGCCTGCCGTTAGCCGTGATACTGAAGAAGTGGAGCTGCCCAACGCAACATTACCAAACCATTAAAAACATTTACATTCTTTTTAACAGAACTTCTGTTTGTTCACAAATTCAAGTCATATATATTAAGAGTTTTAATAGGTTTGACAGATGGGTTGTCATTAGCACAGCTACTGGTATTGTTTAGTTTTTCTTTTTTAAAAAGCCTTGTACCAAGAGCTTAAAGCACTTAATGTGTGACTGACAACTTTCTTTTATTATAATAAATGTAAGTAAAGGGAGCAGTAAATCACACTTAGCACCAACATGTGCTGTACTCCTAGACTAGCTTGTTAAATTGAGTGTTATGAACTGCATGGCTTTAATCTTTGGTCCCTGAAACAAAAAATGATCCCCTGGAGTTTGTATTGATGACCCAGGTAACAATCTGTGAAGTATATGTGAGAACGCAGCAGGGCAGAGATGTAGTTGCACTCTGGCCTCGAAGTTGATGGATCAACTAAAGGTATTTGTTGGCATGGCTATTTTCTTAAGCCAAATGGCAACCAGTCCCGGTATTACATCTGTCAGCAACTCTGCTCCCGTATCGGCACGCTGTAAGTCCCGGAGGAAAATGGACCCGCTCTCTATTTATCCCCCCGGTGCAGGGGAAGCTCAGCGAGGGCAAGAGGGCAGCAGTGACGGAGCATGTTATATCGTACATGTTATTAATCCCACACTCGATGTGGTGCATGCTGGAAATATGTATCTACTCCACTGCAGAGCATTTCTTACTGAAAGCACATTATTATTATTATTATTATTATTGGCTACTTACAGTTCAACATCCAGCAGTATTTGGACTAAATGAATAACATATACTATTCTTATGTATCATGTTGTTAGTGTGTTGGTTATATTGCCTGTATAGGATACATCTGGTTTGCACTTTTCAATGAAGTTAGAAGATCAGAACACTGAACAACTATTGTCTATATATATTAGTGCAATCCAAACAATGAATCTGTCAGAGCGTAGTTAAAATACATAAGGAAATCATTGTCAGCACAACTGTCAGGAACGAGCTCTGTTTATTGACAACCATGACGTTACATTAAACACTATTATTTCATCTCAGCGGTGTAAGCACAAATCATTTGTGTGCATCGGCGGCAGCTAAAGAAATCCAACACTGTCCTATTTTCCAGTAGCTGTCGAGTTCTGAGCTTTATATCAAAGATGTTTCTACAAATGTGCCAGTTTGACCTGAGGATTCACAATTATATCGCTTTTTCTGTTTTCCAGGAGTAGAATAGTAACTGCATGTGATTGTCGACCATTTGAGCAGTTTAGCTTGAGAGCATGTTGTCTATTCAGTTCCCAGATCCTGAATAAGGACATGACGACAGATTCTGGGGCAACTATAAATTAGATTTCAAAAATAACTGAATGACATTTTCCTTCTCAGTGAAAATGATTTATAAATCAGAGACAGGCCTCTAAGCACTGTGAAATGAGCTTTTCTGCACTGTGGTAAAATGACTTACCTGACAACCATGGGACTTTCCTCTTAGCAAGGAAAATCCACATCGCACATCTCTTAAGAAGAAAATGTTGTTAAACCTCAGCTCAAGAGTAAAGTGTTGCACCGCGTCCTCGCACGAGGCAAAGCAAACATCAACGGTGCCGTCTAATCAGGCGTGGGCGCGGCTGAAGAGCTCGCGCAGAAGCCTTCAGGTGCACACTCACATTGTCAAAGAGCTGCTGAAAACTTCATTGCAACTGAGTTTGATGATCGGCTGTCAGGCCCGATCAGTCGTTATGTTACCTTCAGCAGCTAGCATACATTTCTGACAGCAGATGAGAGGAAAAATGATTTACATTCTGAATTTGAATCTCTTGTTTTTTTATCCTCTGGCACATCACAGTTTTTATCACTGTTTCAGATGTGACAAATAGCTTTTTGGTTTTTCTGCCATTCTTCATTGTAAACTGCTGATAGTGTGTGTGTGTGTGTGTGTGTGTGTGTGTGTGTGTGTGTGTGTGTGTGTGTGTGTGTGTGGTCACAGACAAAGAGCTGAAGCAGCACAAATGTTTTTGTGAGTAGGGTTACTACTTCAGTTAATAAGGTAATGCTCAATTTTTGCTATGTGTGAATCATACCCACTATATCACTGCTGCTACAAGTAGTCAATTAATTGAGAGATTTGTTAGTTTTGATTCTGAAATGTAAGGATTTGATGAGTTTCTTTGTCATATTTAATCGTAAACTGAATATCTATGGGATGTGGACTGTCTGTTGTATATCAAAAGCTATTTAAATCCATCACCTTGGTCTGTGGGAAATTATAATGGGCTATTTTATACATTCTTCAGACATGATTAATTGATTAATTAGAAAGATAATCAGCTATTGAAAAAAAAATCTTCTTTCTACAGATATGTACTTACTTAAGACTTGGCTTTGTATCCACTACTTGGTAATAATTGAACATCTACTACATTTCAAAGATAAGATTTTAAATCAAAAAGCCAATCTGGATACTTCACGTGAGGACTTGTCACATTACTGGCCGGAGATAAAAGTTATCCTGAGATGTGCATCTCAAGTACTTGTTTCCAGTATGTGTAACAGCAATGCTGCCTGTTCTTGTGCCGCAGCATCAGACTGCACCACGGTTCACAGGTGCCCCCTACGCTGCAGCAGGATCCAACTACTTGGAGGTTCATCCTTTTTGTGTGATAAAGTGTCTTCCCCTTTTAATATTGCCTCTGGCGGGCCCCGGGACCAGAACAGCCTTGCTGGGCAGCATGCAACTTCTCTAAGATACAGTAATGAACAATCCCTAGATGAATTCTTCTTTTTGGTAAATTGTTACGGTGCCAAAATAGTGTTCTTAAAGCTTCTGAACTCAACGCAGGTTAAATATATCGAGGAGCAGCTGGAATTCCTTCGGTAAATCACAATATAATTGTTTTACCGTCACAAAATATCTTATTTGCGGGTTTTACAGAAGAGATCACCTGGCATATCACTGCTCACCTGTCAAACGAATATTTAATGCAAAGAAAAGGATTAGAGAGGATAACTGGGAAACGTTAAGCTGGATCAACCAAACCCACAGATGTGAGTTTTGTATTCTGAGTGGAAAGTTTGGCACATTCTGTCATGCCGTGTTAGCGAGCCTCTGTGACATGATTGAGATACAGCACATTATGCAAATGTAAAAGATGTGTGGCAGAGTCTTGACAATCGTTCTCTCTCTGCACACCTGCAGCTAAAACCCTTCATTGGTTTCCAAACTGTCTTGAGGAACCAAGTTCCAGGTGGTTGCAAGGAACATAAAGCAATCAAGCGACGTGTAGCTGTGACAGTTTCAAAGACATGAAACCATTTGTGAAATGCTGCAAACTGCTAATCAAACAAGGTAATGAACAGTGGAAAATGGAAAAGTAGTAAATGGGCAGAGCAGCATAACGATGAAACTGAAGTGGATGTATAAAAATCTAGATGTTGCCATTCGGTAAATGACTTTTTCTTTAAGTCCAAGTTGAATATGTGTTGTGCCGGTGTCTTGAGAACATGCTAGTTCAGATGTTTGCCTTTGAAATATTACTTTTCTAGCTTCATTTATTTTACCATTTATTTTATTTTACAAAAATAATAACGATATCTTTTAGAACATAAAAGAAAGAGAGAATGCTATAAGTGCTTTGCTTATTATGTTTTTTTTTTTTTAATTAAATTAATTACACACACAGTACGAGTGCAGGGAGGTGGAGAAAGAGTTTGTGACCATAGCTGTACAAAAATAACAATTACACAACCTGATGAACTGGTAAACAAAATATCCACAAGCGCTAACATATGCCAGCACGATATATCTCACGTGTATACGTGCATACAGTATATTACGTCATGTCAACGTTGCATGGACTGCTCTGTGGCCTCCACAGCATCATTCTACTCACAGCTCCACCCGGGTGGCTGCTCAGTAGTCTGAATAATGGCAGCAGGTAAAGTAAAATCACCTAACATCTCTCTTAACCCTCAGAAGCCCAATTCATCGGGACTCAGTGAGGCCTGCAGCAGGATGAGCAGCTGTCTGAGTCCTGACAGGGATGTTACTTTGTTTGACATGTTGAGCCAAGGGGATGTGAACTCCTACCCTCCTCCCTTCCCTTCCTCTCTTTCTTTCTTTCTTTCTTTCTTTCCTGCACACAACGTATAACGATAAAGTGCATTGAGTTGAAGCTACACATTTGCAAACACTTTGAATTGTTCTGGTAATTCTTTCATAAGATAAGGCAGAATAAGGCTTTGAACATGAAAGCCGTTCATTACACAGACGTCCCTGTTGATCTTTGTAATATCTTAATAGCTACAGTATCATAAGCTCAAGGTGCATTTACATAATAAGTCATTCATTATTATTTTTGTTTCCTTGTTTGTGTTGCTCGTACAAAACATTTACACATATTACCGAAAACCTCGTCTTCAGACTATATTTGTCACCAGGCGTTTCAGGTTAACGAGTATTCAAGTCATTCCTCTTGACATTTCCCTCGTGACAAAGGGCTCAGTGCGCAACCCTCGTTTCTAACATTTGCATAATCTCCCTGTCATCCCTGCGCTGCTGTGTGACATCTTTGCCCTCCTCCTCCTGCTTCAACTGTCATTTGAGAAGAAGAGAAATCTAATTCATTATGATTTTAAATAAAAAAGTCCATCCAACAGTTTGTCAGTGTACAGACCTGGGGGTTGTGTTTTTTATTTTATAGCATGTACCTGAGATGCATTCTTTTATTTCTAACTGTGTCGCCATCTGAGTTCGTAAAATCTCCAACATTTTACAACTATCCACAAGAGAGAGCGAGAGGGAAAATAAAATGACACGGAGCGTCAGCCTCTATTCCTGCAGAGGACCGTACTCTCTCTAATAAGGACACTGGAGGCACGGAAGATTTTCAGGGAGAAAGCGAAAGAAATCTGAGGAAGCAAAGACTTGCACATCAAGGACAGTCTTGCACCGTACTGAGAAAATAAAAAGGTTTTATTGTAATCTTCCACAATGACGCTCCAGCCTTCATCCCAAGAGGCGGTTTGATAGATGTTACACAACGGGGAATTACCCACAAAAATACAGCTCTGCGTCTGGAAGGTGGAGCGCTTCAGTGACGGTCCTGCAACCGCGGATGAAATGATGTCTGACGTATTGATTTGCGTGTTTGAAAAACTCTGCTGATGGCGACGCCATTCAGCGTGCCAAAGCGTTCGCGGCTGACACACTTAGGAGACCAAATGCAAACAGGTTTTTCATGTGAAGCTTGCGTTGTGTAACATTAAACATTTATAGCCTCTCTTCCCTCTTCTGCAGAAATATCTTTGACTAGATCTGCTGTTTCCTCTTGCAGTGAAAATTAACTGAGGAATAAGCAAAAGTATTTCTTCCTCCAGACTAAATAATAGACGAGTCGTTTGTGTTTGTACTGCGTTTTGGTTTGACTACACATTTTCCTGCATGGCCTCCTTTTTTGAAAGACAGTGTGAATCATCTTTTAGGATATTTTAACCTGACCCGACATTATATAAAGATGACTTAGTTTATATCATAGAAATAATTCATTATGAAATTAATTAAATTAAAAAATGATGCACATTTATGCCGTGCACAAGCAGCATGGTTAGAAGACACTGATGAGACTGTTTAGCCTCTGTGGTGGCGCGGCTCTATGAATACCAATGTCTAGCATCTCTTTATATTCTCACATCGTGACCTACTCGATCAATAAAATGACAACTTTAGCAATCGAGTGACTTATTTTACAACATATTGTGGTTGAATTCATCTGTGACGTAAGTGCTGTACTTAATACGAGACCAACTGATGTGTTGCTTCACAGATGAAACAAATCAGGACTTTCACTAAATTCCTCTAAAACAATAGAAAAAGCATCAGTAGCCACAATTCCCACCCTTTTGAGAGGCAGTTGAACATAGTAAAACACAAAGTAAAACCCTCACATCTCCCTTAGTACCCAACTCTACACTTCCTGCAGACAGAATATCCACAGGAGTCGTGCTCTTTTAATCACAGGAAATCAGATTATTTCTCATCCCAGACACATGTTGAGTTGAAGACATTGGAAGGCTGCATTCAAAGAGGAATCCAGTAGAAGCAAATCTTTAGATCATGATATGTTGGCACTGATGCATCGTTATCCTCTGATTTGTTACCACTGAAGAACAGATTTGTAAAAGATGTTAAGAAAAAGTAAATTTAAGAGCCTCCTATATGGTTAAGGAGGTCTGGCTGTTGATCGGTGTGGCTCAATGATTCAACATTCATCTACTTACACAAGAGAGAGAAGAAAGAAGACATTTTGTCAGAAGTGCCATTTGGATTATCTGAACTCTGTCAAGAACACATTGTCTTCACTTTGAGTTTAAACATTGACAGTTACACATTTCTACTGACAACAGTGGATGCTACAAGTATTTAGTGGGAACAAAACTGTCATTCATGATTCTCAAAACATTAAAGAAATCCTTTAGCTCTTCTTAACCCTGTTCGAGACTTAATGTACAAAAGACGGGCTCATCTGAGCAGAAACATGCCGGTTCCCCTCCATTGTCTTAATTGTTATTCTCACTCTTTTCAGCTGGAGTTCATGCCTGCTCTCACAGAAACACTAAAGGTTATTTTCAACCTCCTCTGAGATATCGACTGCCACAGTGTCAAACTGTTTCCGCTCCGCGCTACCGATACTCAAGTCCAGGCAGTTTGTTCAAATGCTGTGAGTTTCCAGTTTAATTCTGTTTTCACTTGAAAACCCAGGGATCTGGGATCCAATGATTCTCTGTCCAGCAGGATCTGGTGTCATCTAACATCTAACACAACGTCTCAGCACCCAACTTGCTAATATACTCAAAAATATATTTGAATTGCCCGACTACTTTTTGATATCTTTTTTTTTTTAATCACATTATGGGAGAAATGTTGACATTTGTCCTCCAGCTATTCTCATATAGAACCATTAAACGGCAGCGCTGTGAAGAGAAGCCATAAAAAAAGCCATAATATCCATTTATGAGCTTGAGAGTAGCGGTGGACTGTGCTGGAAATATAACTGAATCTTACCGCAGACGCACCAGATGCAGGTGCGTTGACGTGAGGACCGCACAGGTACTCTTCAGGGTTTAGCGTCTCCGCTAACATATCCTTCGAGCACAAATAAAAGACTTATTTCAAAGTTAAAGTCCTTCCAAGTAGAACTGAAATGATTCTCACTTCTTGTGGAAACTTAAACTATAATGATTCTGCGGTTGTTGTACATTCTTTATCCATTATTGTCATATTTGTTGAAACACTTCCAGGTATATTCTGTTTCAAAGACGAGCATTGTCACAGTTTTTCTTCACAAACGGCAATTGAGCACAAAAGAGATGCATAACAATGTAGTTCAACAAAGCCAAATAATCTACTGATTCTACATCAACACACCCTGAATCTGCCGTTCACAGCTAAAATCCACTTTCTACCACATAAAGTTGCAAACAGGACCATTATGACATTATGCGGGCGAGACTGCTGCTCAGTGTGGCCTTTGGCTGCTTAATGAGATGGAACATTTGGCCAGTTCTGATCTGGCTGTTTTATTACGTGAGCACTGAGCAGACAAACTGCAGAACCCATTTAGCAGCCAAAATACCTGTGGCTTTGGTTTTGACAGAGCCGCCTGCCTGTCGGAAAATCAATCAAAGCCTGAATTGGACGAAAGGACGCGGGAATCAAACAGACGTATGTAAATGCTTTGCAGCAATCGCTCCAGTCGTCAGATTTAAAGGCGCAGGAGCACGCTTGACGGGTATTTGTTTTACATTCTTGTTTACATTTGTAAGGCAGTAAAACGAGTGCAGTGCGGTTGACAGTTTGTGCCTGACATGCCGTCTTTGGCTGTCAAGGTTGTTCAATCAAGTGGCAGTGAAAGTATTCATAAGAAATACAAAGGCTTTCCTCCGTTTGACCCTCTGTGCTGAGACGTTCAGAACTAGAAGCCTTAGTTGTGTCTTGACATCGCTTTAATCTTTGTGACATTTCAGTCATCAAACCAGGCAGAGACGAGACGCGTGTCATTTACAAGAGCCACACTGCTGCATTTCAACATGTGACTAATGTGAGATTACTGCTTTTACCATCACTGACTTATTACTTCTTTACTCTACATCAGCAGGAAATAAGATTTTTTACATTTGTATTTACTGCGTTAACTCTGAGTGAATTTAAATGTTGTACGTTTTGTAACAAGTTGGTGTACGGCATTAAATTAATTATTATTTGTATACTGAAATTACTTTTTCAGTCCTTTTTTAAGGCTCCCAAAAACACGGATTTGATCAATAAACGCAATAAATTCCTTGGAAAGTATCAGATCCAGGAGACAGAACAGGTGGAACAAGGAGAAGTTTGCAGATCTTTGAGCGTTCAGCACTCGGTTAGGGCTTGATTTAATGACAGGCTGTGCTAATTTAATTGCAGGCCTCTTCAGGGATTCGTCACCTGGCTCAGAGTGAGACATTTCGAACAGGAACAACAGATCCACATAAATCTGTGTGTCCAAAAAAAACAAAAACAGATTTGTTTATCACTAAATGTAATCGTATACTTACAACCTTAACTCTTAACAGTGTTTTTTAAATACATTTCTTATCTTATACAAGTCTTATTTTGATGAACCTGGATTGTTTACACTGGCATGTGGTTTTTCACTTCTTTTTGTTTGTCCTTTTTATTAAAAAGGTCCTAAAAAACAGCATTTTTAGAAGTTGAAAAAACAATGAAATAATGCTTTTTGGGTTTTCTTTGTTTTAAAAGAGAGAGAAAAGCTCAAATCGTACTCTCACTGTCATCTTTGGTTTTTGAGTCCCTTTTGCTTGGACTGTTAGGCAAATATGCAGCTGAGTTGGACAGACTGGAGGACTCTCTCTGCAGGAGTAATCTGCTGCTGGTGCTTCTCCAGGATGACTGATGATGGGCAGCAGCTTAGAGCTGGCAGGAAAGCAATGGACGCAGTGGCATAGAGAGTACTGGACATGTCGGTAGTGATTACATTCTGCTTCAGAAAGGGTCAGGGGTCAGATTGAGCGTGTGCCACCAGCTCCCTGCGCCAAACTGACTGTATTCCCAACACTGTACAGCACCATCTCCTTGGGTTGCTCCGGGTCGTTCCTGCAGGCACACTTTCACACTGTCGCTTCTTCTCAATATTTAAAAAGCTAATTAAATCAGCATTGCTTCCACTGTATGTGTGAGTGTGTCAGATACAAGTATTCCCTGGAATCAAACCCAAAGCAGTAAACATTTGCATCTCTTGAACATTGTAAAACGGTTAAGAACAAATTAATACAATTAAGTCCTGTTGCAGCAACAAGTGCTAAAGTGGAATGTTTTCGCAAGCTGTTGTTTTAGCTAATGCTAGCTCATACAATACTTCTGTTGTAAAATCAAAGTGTAGAAGCCAAAAGCCCCGTGAATCAGAAGAAGCAAACAATACTTCTGACTTAGTCCGGACTTGCAGTATAATGCAAGTCCGGACTAAGTCAGAAGTATTGTATGAGCTAGCATTAGCTAAAACAATAGCTTCCTCCATTTTTAAATGTCATCGTCTCGACAAAGGTCAACACCGATGAGGCCATTGGTCAACAGGGAAAATTCAAATTCGACCAACGTTTGTCCTTTTTGGTGATTCCATTCAAGTTAATTAGATTATATAAGTCCTGCGTGTTGGACTGACCAGGCCCTTAGTCTGTTCAAGTTATCCTTGTATTGCTGTATTCTGACTTCTAAGTCATTTGTTGGAACTAATACAGCATAGAAAGTTGTCTGTTTCTGGCCATTTTCTATCTGTTTACTGGCTATGTGCTGCAGCTTTATATGCAAATAGGATTGCACACAAACATAGTTAATTAGATAAGCAGTTAATTCATATTCAGTTAATCAAAACTAAGTGATGCTTTAGATTCCAACATATAAGCACAAGATCCTTCAACAACAATCAAACCGTGCTCCTTTCTAAATGACAACTCTCAGGGTAAATGAAATGTGGCACTGAGCATAATGAAGTAAATCATTGAATCTCTACTTGAAGAAGTTTGTTTTACATAGTAAGTTTGCTTAAGGGGCGTTGTTTAAAGAATACACATTTGAGTGTTTGATGGGTAAATTCACAAATAATGGATTTTCAAAGGCTGACCACATGAAAGGCCATGTGGATGCTTTTCACAATTACATTTTCTTTGTGTCTTATTTGTGCAGGTTTAGCAGCTGCAAAAGCCACACAATGCTTTTGTGATTTGTTTTTGTTGCAATTTTCTTTTCTTTTTTTCTCCGTGAATTGCTTGTTCAATCACAGAGAAACACTCTCAGTTGTTCTCAAAATGAGATCCACATGGCTCGAACCACCATCACATCTTTCTAAACAAACTCTAGGATCCTTGTAAGGGTGTTTGAAGAGAGACTCACCGTCCTCCCGAGACTTTTGAATAAAAGCATCAACACCACTTTCTCCATAGTTTCCCTCGGAGGCGACAGTGGAGACGTAGTTCCAGCGCATGGCTTTGACGATGTCCACCATGGCCTGGGCCTGGTAGGTGTCCGGGGGCACCACCCGGGAGAAGAAGTCGTATCTGGTGTTGTCACTTAGCTCCGGAGCTGTGGAGGCGTAGCTCACCTGAGGGATCTACAGGGGAGGAAGAAAGAGAGTGTTACACACTGTACACACAATATACTTGATGTACATTAATTGCATTTACAGCAGGAAGGTTCCTGGCAGTCGTATGTACAAATACATGATTATATTGTGACACTTAACCTTCGCTGAACTCTAAACTGAGCCTTGGTTGTTATTCACCCCCTGCAGTTGGCACCTTGTTGCTTTAAATATCCTGATGATCACAGGCTTAGCTGGAGCTAAAGTATACTTTCCACACCACTCAAGCAACACTAATCTGCTAACAAAATGTGAGGTTTTTTTGGGGCGTTAAAGCACTAGATGATCTGCCTCCAGAGCTGCAATATACACAATGTTTTTGTCATAAATCACAAAGCAATTATTCTTTAATGGGAAAGGCTAGAAGAACCATGAATATGATATTACTTTGTTGTGTAATGTAGAAGAGTGTGAATCTAAGCAGAACCCAATCAGGTCAAATGCTGCAAGATAACTTGATAGGATGGAAAATATGGAAATCGAGCTTTTTAACTGACATTTTGATTATTAATTGACACGTTCATGTGTGAAAACAGCTGTAGATGCTGAGTTTTTCTCGTCTTCACGTGCCGCTGTTTTTAAAGGTTGAACTATCACAACAAAAGTATTTTAGACGCCGCCTCCAGCAGCAGACTCTTATTACTTGGTATGTAATCTCTACTTTGCTTGCTCAAATGATTTCAGATGTATGGCTGTCAACGCGTCTGTGATCTTCCTACGGTTCTGTGCTGCACAGTTTGGAAGTTGACGAACCAGATTGAATACACGTTTCATGGTTTAACTTCAAATATGGACACACTTGCTATGCCGATGCATTTTCTTTGTCCCGATTTCTCCAGGGTCGATGAATGCAGGCAGGAGATGTAGAGGGCAGAGTCGCAGCTGCTTTAAACCAGAATAGAGTCAGTGGATGAACATATTTTAACGTGCATGACCCAGCTCGTTATTAGAGAAGTCTACTTGTCCTTAAGCCACTCCCGCCTTTTTAAAGACTCCTTAATCCCAGAAATCACGCCTCGTTTTCACATAAACAAACACTGACGGTACTGTGATACACAAAATGCCGCGTGGGATCATTCCTTAGTTTTTGGAATCGTGACCGCTTCCCAAATCCTCCTATAAATGAGGAGGTCAAAGCAGTTGACTTTGACTGTGCCTTTTCATGTGATGACTGACACTTGAATGAAATGTTGCTCATCCCTTTCACATACTGTTTGTCATGGCACCTCCGCATTGCTCTGGGGATTTTGACAAATACTGTCACCTTTTGAGCATCCCTACTGAAATGGAGGGACGTGCGGATGAATGGATAAGATGAGTATGACCCTGAGAAACTATTTGAAACCTGCAGAATGTTGGAAAAACATACATTTGTTACAGATTAGAATATATCTGCTTTTTTTTATTGTGTTTTTGTGACCATACATCCAGCATTTCTACATAAAAATGAACTTTACCCACCAACAGTCCAATATTTACTCCAGAAACTGCAGACAGACTGCTGTGGAAGTGGTACCCTCCCTCCCTCCCTCCCTCTCTCCCTCACTTCACACAGCGGTGGCCTTTGATGTGGTCAGCTGTAGCACGGCACTCCTGCTACTACTGTGCTCCCTGCTTGTCGCTGAAGCCTGTGTTAGGAGCACAGCTGTTCAATCTGTAGCCGTGACCTACAGCTCCTAACAACTCTGTGTAACTCCTCACAGACTTTTCTTTTTTGCCACAAAGATCCTCTGGGCAAAGCATGAACGCGGGCAGGGCAGTGAGTGCATAACTTTTAGAATATCAAAGATGTCCCTTTTGTGTCATTTTATCGTAACATGTTGGAGTTACGCTTCAGTGCACGCTTGGATTGATAGGTAGAGACTTGTGATGCGTCCAACATCCAAGTCAAAAAGCAGCCTTATTAATTCAATTCCTTTTCCAAGAAGAGAAAAGGCAGAAAAAGGATGTGTGTGTGTGTGTGTGTGTGTGTGTGTGTGTGTGTGTGTGTGTGTGTGTGTGTGGAGCATGTGCATGTTTCATGTCAGCCTCCCCGGACTGATCGCTTTCAGTTGTCCCAGGCCATCACACTGCGTCGTGTCCATGCAGCATTTCTGCGTCGCTTGTCTTATCTCGAGCTATAATTGCTTGTGCAAATTGGTCTGCCTCATGAACTGTGAGCACTGAATGACATCCATGTTGGAGGCTGACATGCTTCATGCACATGTTCCTCTGGGATATTCTGAGGGACATCTTTGAGCCTGTGCCCGTGTAGACTGGCAGCAGTCAACCGACTCGCTGATTTAACACCTGGTGGTAACAGCAGGCTATGGAACACCTGAGTTTGCTCACTTTATATCCGCCTCCACGGTACGCAGAACTTTTCTCCCTTTTACATCTGTGTTTCTCTCCCTCTTGGTAGCAAAAAAAAAAGCTGTGAAGCTGTTGTTTTTTCTCTCTCACTGTTTTAACGTCATAAGGCAGTATCTAGCAAGCAGTAACTGTGTTGTGCAAAGGTGTTTGGAAGGTGTTAATAATGTCTCGTTATAGACTATTTCAACGTTCTAGCACAAAGTGAAAACAATCCTTTTTCGGCACCTTTAAGTAAGTAAGTAGCTTAGTCATTGAAAAACGTATTTAAAACATTAAACATATTTAAGTAAATGTTATTTCCCTTATTTGAAATCTCTCTTGTTTTTGTGTTTTTAATATGACTGCATGTATTGTGGTGCTTCTGTGACGTGTCTAGTCCCATATGTGCCAAATAAGTGGGCTCTGCAGTGAAGCCGCCCTGTGTTGTATTGTTTTACCTGAGGGATTTTCACCGCTGTAACAATCACACTATTTCAGCATTCTGTCAAGAAGCGGGACAGGCAGAGCTTATCATGTTTGTGTTGGCAAGATTTCTTGCTCACTGGACTACGGAGATAGTCCTGAACATTGTGTTTCCTCTAATAGAACACAGTCACTTCTTAGCATTGAGTCAAGAAATTAAATTCCTCAGCAAAGGCCCCGTCTGATCCCCCTATAGAGAACCAACAGAAAATAAGGACGTGATGTGTTGTGAAAAAGAACATGTGCCATACGCAGGCGAGGAGAGAATACCCTGCCAGGAGTTTGACATATGAAAACTGCACTGTTGCCAGATTTCGTGGTAAAGATCGTAGTAGGTTGTTCAAAAATGATCTCGTAGCTCCATTTTAGTGAAAGCTCTCTGCACTTAACATCTAGTGAGGCTGAGGCTTTGATGTGAGCTCTTTGTGACCCCATCACTTCATACAGACTACACCACCCTATGTTTCAGCGCCCTCCACCAAGTTTATAGAACAGCTTTAATGTGCACCCCAACACTCTCTAGCTAATTGCTAATGGGCTTGGGAAATGTGCTTAATTGCTCTGATGTGAGTCTCATGCAGATTTCTGATGCAGATGTAATGTTCATATTCACTTGCTTTAAATAACTGTGCCTTTTTAAAAATTCAATGAGCTCATTTGGCACTGCATCAATGCAGAAGTAATGATACTCATTAGAACTATACAGAAATATTTTACATTTGTACTGTTTGCTAGGCTCTGGAAATGTTCCAGTTAATACTTCCTGCAAATGTTAGCTGCATATTTTTCATCCATGAAAACAGAAAGATATGAATTTGCATGAACTAACTCAGGCGTTAGTTTTGTTGACTGTTTCGCAGGACTGCTGCTAGTGTGTGTGTGTGTGTGTGTGTGTGTGTGTGTGTGTGTGTGAGGTTTTGGTATTTCATCTAAAATTGTTATGAGGTAAAAGAACAATTGATGCATAAAACCCAAGCAACTGACTGTTCACAAAATGCGTCCAGAGATTGTCAAATCTTGTTGACGGTGTTGTCTTTTTTGTGAGGAATAGATGAATGTGTGTTTGTCTGCTCTAATGTAAACTGAAACGCTAGCTGGTTTGGCTAACTAGCATAACTTCCAAAGCCAAGAAGCGTATCATTATGTAAATAATTAATTATAAGGGATTGCCGGTTAGGCTTCATTAGAAACATCCCCCTTTGTGTACCCGCAATGCAAGAGCAATTACGCTCTTATTTTATTTGTCTTTTTGATGAGGCATATAGCTTTAACTATTTTATTTTATTTTTATTATTTGTCATTTAGCAGACGCTCTTATCCAGAGCGACTTACAGTGAACTAACTACAGGGATGGTCTCCCTGGAGCAGCTCGGGCTTGAGTGCCTTGCTCAGGGGCTCAATGGTGGCAGCGCCTGTATGACCACTAGAGCACCACCACCAAGAACATTATATATTATATATATATGAAGCCATCACATACATATTTAAGACCCTTTTATGTTTAAAACTAGTGGAAACATTTCAAAACAAAGTCAGCTGGAGAATCACAGAGTTAGCTAACTACAGTTTATAACAGTCGACTTGACTTTCGTTTGCTTCTGTGTGAAAACAGAGAAACGTATCCCATCGAGGATACGTCCTTGATGGGAAGTAAACTCCAAAAATGGTGCTGTGGCTTCCAATTCACAGAACGTTTTTACTCCTGGTTTTCATGTTCCGCTGGTAGCAAATGTAGTTACTGTGTTTGCTCTCACAGGAGTCCCGCGGAGTCTAATGCCTGACCCTCACCAGCACCTTCAGGCACACGGTGTAGTCTTCAACATCCAATTAAGAAGCAGCTGAATATAACGCTGGATGTTATCCAAGGTGAAGCCTCCCGTCAGTGAATCCCAGCAGTGTAGATTCCCATCGTTGCCCGGTGGTAAGTTAAACAATGCTCTTCCTGGCATACTGATTGATCAAACTATTGTGTTGGAGAGAATTTTGGTGTGCTTTTTATTTTTATTTTCAGCTACTCAACAGTTTCAGTGTTATTGTCATTGAGAGACTTTGTTTCTGCCAAGTAAAATAAAAAGCTTGCTTTCTCTACAGTTTGGCCTAACCCAGTGACTAACTGCCGAGCCAATCTGCTGAGTCATAAAGCGCATTGAGATCTTTCAACCCATTGTTACTCGGATCAATATGGTGAGACTAAAGTAAACGATGCAAGCTCCACACAGATACTCGGGCCAAGGACCTGATCTGCCTCTCTTTTTTATTTAACAAAATAATCACATATCAGATATTTTCCTTAAAGTAAAGTTAGAACCACAAACAGCAAACCTTCAACCATGTGTGTGTGTGTGTGTATATGTATGTAGTTATAGTGTTCCAGATAAAGGATAAATACAATTTACTGACAGCGATCTGTAATGTAATTATTGATCAATAGCCATCTTTAGCTCATGGCGTGTTGTAATCACTGGATTACATCAGTGACAGATTTCATCTCACTGCGCTGGATGTGTCACGCCATTTAAAAAACGAGTAAAGCAACTTTTAGATAGTCACTTATGTTGCCGTGTTCATGTTTAGTTATTCTATTAATTAATGTGTTTATCCTCTTTCTAACAATTCATCCATTCTGCTTTACCCGCTACACTTCCTGCTTAAACACACACTTTAATTGGGTTTCATCAGCCAGTGTGCTAAGATAAGAGTAATAAGTCCAATCAAGAGGAAGGAGAGAAAGCTTCAGGGTGTCATGGAGAGAAAAAAACGTTTTATTTATGTCCTCGTATGACTCATCCGTTCATTCATGCTCTCGGTTTATATCGCTTATTTTGTTTTATTTATTCTTTTTTTAAATAAATGCAAGACCCCCCCAAGCCTTATTAAAAATATATGTTAACCCTCTCCTTGACCCAATTCACTCACTTAAAAATATTAACAGTATGGCCAATGTTACAAAATTGTGAAAATACAGCCACATAAACACATGAGTGAACCGGGTGCAGGCGTCATCTCTGCTGCTGCTGCTGCTGAAGGAGACATTTTTCACTGCTCTCCCGAATTACAAATTCCAGCCTAAAAACAATTTATCAGATGATGTTTCAGCCTGATATGGATCAAATGACATGATGCCAAGTTGTATGTCCAGTCCAGTTAGAGACGGCTTTAACAAAAGAGTATACAGTTAAATACCAAGAGGCACGTCGCTGCTGTGTATTGAAGTCCGCTGCTCACTGACGTGCAGAAGAGAGAAAGTGCAGCATGCGCTCTTACTCTATTGACCGCTTTGAGCTCTTTTACACACTGCTGAGTTAGTTTTTATGCACATGAACAATTATTACTGCTCTAACTGAATGTGTGAAATAGACACCCAGGAAGTTGTGTTGTTACATGGCAGATTCAAAAATACTACAGACAAGTATGATATAGATCAGACATCTAAATGTCTGTCGTAAACAGTAATACGAGCCCGGCTTGTTAAGTAGTTTATTTTAGGAGGTAATAATATTGTGTTGTGTTGTGTTGTTGCGTTAGTGTCTCACAGACTTGATGAAGCTCGCGGCTCATCCTGTGGACGGCTGCTTTGTGCCAAAAGATGTTCCTGGATAAGCATCAGCATCTCTGTGTTACAGCTCATCAGTCTGATGCCTTGTAAAAAAGTGCAGACTGTAATTTATCATTAGATCCCGACCGATCCGATCGCAGTCGAGGAATAATTATGAATGATTAATGAAGTTGCCATTGTGTGTAAAGCGAAATAAAAACATTCTTAATTTGGAGACACGTGCATAATTCCTGCTGTTGTATGACGGCTAAAGGTATGCTAATTAATAGAGAGGCTTTGTCTGCGAGGCGAGGGAGCGAGAGACGGAGCTTGAAAGCGGATGTCTCGCAAGCAATAACGATATTAAATCGAGAGCACAAATTACACAGCTGAAGCAAGACTCCCCCCCCCCCCCCCCCCCCGCCCTCCCCTGCAGTCGGATGGTTCAACACAACGTTATCAGTGTGGATGCCTCAACGTTTGTGTACTTAATACAAGTCAATTCTTTATAGATTCAGGAGACTCTCACGCCTCAGACGGACAGAAAGTGTCATTTGTTGCTCTCAACACATGTGTTTATTGTGCTCAATGGATGGAAGTGAAACAGAGACATTAAGAGCTGTGTTGAAACACTTTGGCCCGTCTCACATCTTCAGTTCACAGTGAAAGTCTACTGACGACGCTCCCAAAGCTTCACTGCGGATTTGTATGTGCCGTTTGTGTCTGAGAGGTAAGCTGTGTACATAATGACAACCTTTTTTTTTGCTACCTAGTGCACTATAACTATCCTCCAACATTATATTCACGTTCAAAAATCAGTAAAAGAAGTATAAATGCCCACGGCTTAAACACTACTATTCACTACCAATCCCACTTGTTAGTGTCACATTTGATAGACATTAAATGTTATGCAACAGTACACCAGTCAGGGATGATGCGAAATGATGATTCATCACAATCTCAATGTTCTGCTCAGTGCAGAGTAAAGTATTGAGTGTGTTATATAGGGAATAGTGAATAAAAGAGTCATTTTGGACACAAGTCTCAGATGCACAAAAGAAACCCGTCTAGCTGAAGGTGCTGTAGACCTACAGTACATGAGAGGGACTGTTGGCCACCCCCAATATCATTGTATTGGATGCTCAGGGAGCATGCTGCACATGAAAACGAGAACGGGGCTGGCATTTTGATTAAAAAATAAAATATAAAATGGCCAAAAAAAACCACATGTCCTATCCATACGGTAGCTTAGCCTAACCAGACATGCCAAGGAAAGAATAGACAAAAACATTAAATCAAACAAGCCAATCTTAGTGGCAGCATTATTATGTATTCATACATTTACCAAGAAACACTAAAAATAACGTGCAACATCTCAATGACTCCCTGCTTCCCTCTTCTCACACAGCCTTTAGCACGTATGTTGTTTAGATCCGTGTGTGTGTGTGACGGCCATGTTTACAGGGTGCGGGTGGCAGATGTTCCCATGTGCGGTTATTAAATAAGGGACTTTGATGAATCTTCTGCCAAACTGAACTCTGTAATTCAGCGGAAGATGTTTTAGAGACCATGACATTAGAGCATGAAAAATAGTTTTGTAGGATAATGATGCATTTCCTGTACAACTTTCTGGAGTAGATTGCTTCCCTGTGCTTGTGTTGCTTTTATCTCTTCTACATGTTTTCCTCTGTCGTCACTGTCGTGTAAAATAGGTTCACTACTTAATGATTTCTGGCAGCAATCTAAGCATTGCATTAGAAAATGACTGTAAAGGAAATGTGTGCTGTGGTTCATTTTTGGCCTTCAATAATGTCTGCCAAGAATATTAGCCTCATCATTTCAATCATTGAGAAGAAAAGTAAAGTGTGTGTGAAACTATTATTTTAAAATGCAGTTGGTGGCTTCTCATTAGCAGTGATGTTTTACTGTTTGTTGTTGTCATTCATGTCTTCCATGTCACTTTGCCCCCCCCCCCCCCCCCCCCCCCCCGCCGTTATCTATTAAGTTGCAGCAAATGAGCCTCAGAGGTGGATTTAAAAGTGCCTTTAGTCATGACGCATACATTTGAATAGTAAATGGAGTAGTATAGTGCTTTTTTACCTTAACGGACAATGTGCTTAGCAATTTGCTTCTCATTCATCCATTCACACACTGAAGGCGCCGGTCCTACCCATCGGGAGCAACTCGGGGTCTTGCTCCACGACACTTGTGGAGCGGAGGAGCTGGGAATCAAACCTTCAACCCTGTAATTACAGCCGCGAGCCACCTCATTCAAACAGTTCCTAACAAACACTTTGCTTCTTAAATTTCCTTCAGAACAAGTGAAAGATGTTGCCCTTTGGTGTGCCTTGATTGTATTATGGAGAACAGCACGTTTGCATGTTTGAGGGTTAGATCTTAATTGATTAAGCGGAGGATGTTGTGCACCTTATTTTCTGCAGTGAAACTTAAAGTAGTTTCACTGATTGGTTTGAATTCTGGTACCAAACATCCCAAGGCCTGTTCCACTTCAGTGTTCCAAGACCTGATTTACAAGTCCTGGATGTGGTATGATGTTCAAACCAGTCTACACAACGGTTTTTGTCATTGTTCATTTATTCAATTGTACACACACACACGCACACACACACACACGCACACACACACACACACACACACACACACACACACACACACACACACACACACATACACACATATATATATATATATATATCCACACCTAACATTAGCCAGCAGCCATTTCTGCATTGTTACAGTTTGCATAAATCTTTGTATGTCTGGAGAAAAGAAAACAGACAGGCAATACTAGATTACATTTATTTCCCATTCTTTCAGGGGTGGTCTGTTGCATTTCATTTTCAACCTTTTTTTTCTAGCTAGGTAGCTCATTTTTCATACTTAGCCTGAGCAAAAACAAAACAAAACAAAAAAAATGTTTTAGCAGAATTAAATATTTGATGTGCTATGGCACTTATTGTTCACTCCCCATCCTGAAAGCCACTCTATGCTGTTCCTACACAGAGTTGCTATTCGTTATTTGTTAGGCTGTGGCATTCATTCATTTGGGCAGTGGCAACTGTGATTAATTATCTCATTACAAATTGAATTATTACTTGCGTTAAACATGCAAATTATCCCCACTAAAGGTTGAGAATGTCGTGAGATTTGAACTAAATCACATGGGTGATTAATGAGTGACTGCATAAACAACGATGCACTTGTTTACCGCACAATTTTAAAGGAAGTTGTAAAAAGTGCAATTAATGCTCAGGTTTGATCCTCCCTCTGGTTATGCTCAATTAGCCCCAGCATTAAAAAAAAACCCCAAAAAGTTTAAACGTTTGATCAAAATACGTCTGAAACTTTTCAAATGTGGAGGATAGAATCAAGCGTCTCAAGTGACAGTTTTATCAAGTTGCACAGAGCTATGAAACGCCAGCCTTCTGTCAGATTCTCAGCAGATGATTAATAATGTGAGATATAATGAAATGTCTGAATGTATTTGCAGTTAACACAATGGATATCTCTTTTGTATTCAACATGAACTGGTGCCCTTCCTCTGTCTCCTCTCCACAGGCAACAGACATGTTCTACTGCATTGGTTCAAAAGACATGAATGAAGGGGGGGGGGGGGGGGGGGATTCTCCAAAGCGCCTTGGGATATGAAGGGATTTAATATTTCTGGGGAAGATGAGTCTTGCACGCTATGTCAGATTCATACTTTATTCATCCATCTTGGCCATCTTAAAAGTGTCTTAAACATCATGAGGTCAGTGGTCCCTAACAGTCGTAGTACTACAGTATATAGGGCTGCCTGTTGTTCCTGCATACCAATCATACATTCTTGACACATCTTGCATTACATTTATTACAATGCTTTACACCAATGAGCACTGCCAGTTTTGTTTGATGGAGCCACACCAGAAGGAACCAGGGGTTGAACCAATGACGCTGCAGCAGTGACAGTTCCCCCCCCCCCCCCCCCCCTTTGTATAATTGCACACCTGATTCATTCTTCTGGGCCACACATTTATGACCTAAAAGAAATCTAGCACAAGCCGGTTCATTAAAGGTGTTTTTTTTGTAATGTGTGGCTCTACTTCGCTGGCAGTGGCCATGAACATCGGCAGCGAGCACAAACGCGTGTTGACAGGCGGCGGTGTTATCGGTGAAACTGGTGATAACGGACTAATTAAAAAATAACGAGTTGGTGTCAAATCACATTTTCCTGAACATGCACAATAATCTGAAGGGAAAGATCATGTTTAAAATAAAGCTGCGTCTCCTATACTTTCAACTGTACTGCTAATTTACAGCGTTTTGTTTCAAATGTGGCAGTTCCATGTCCTCCTGCATAATAAACGTGACTTTTATTCTAGATTATTACATGTCTTTGTTGGAAAGGTAGCAGGAGAGATGTTTTGTAATACAGCAGGACTGCATGAAGTCAGTAAGTCGTAGCGTTCATAGCCAGTTTTCCAATGTTGGGATCCATTCAGTGAAGAAGAAGTTTTTACAGACTCAAAATAAAAAAAGCTGTGTTTGCTCAATCAGTTTTTGGGTTAGAAGCAAGAACACTGACACAATCACCACTCATCATCAGTGCAGTTACTAAAATGAAAAATAATAAATATCTTGCAAGTATCACTTTATAACAAGGCACTTAGCCATGCTAGCTGCACGTCTCGGGGGATGGCAACGTTAGTCTGTTGCTCGTTTGGACCAACACATTTATCTAGACTGATAAATCTCTACAGCTACTGGATGCATTGCCATAAGATCTTGTACAGACATTCATGAGCTCTAGAGAATTAATCGTACTGACTTTGGTGAAATTATACAAGGACCCTGCTACCCCCTTGTATCAAAGTGGTTGTCAATGTTGTCCAAGTTTGATGTCAGCAAAAGAAACGTGATGTTAAGTGCGTCTCCTGGTCTGTCCGGTTCCTGTCAGCCACTTCCAGGGGCTGTGTTCTGTGACTTTGTGCCTGACAAAAGTGAGTGTGTTTAAAACAGTGATAATCTCCTCCGTCTGTCGAGGTTTAGTTACAACTTTGGACTAATGCAGGATGGGAAGCAATGGATTGACATTGAGTGAATTTAAAATGTTAATAAGTTGGGCATATTGTGCATTATAGATGCACAACTCTCAGTAAATAATCAAATATTTAGTCAAGCTATAGTATAAAAGGTATTTAATATTTGGAAATGTTTTATTTTATTCTACATTTTATATTTTCTAAAATGTCTGTGTTAATAATCACGTATCTGACTTCTAAGATTCCATAGAAATAATTATTTTCAATAAATATCATTTGTTAATACGTCATTCTGTTATATATAGGTCTAGTTATTCTTAGAACGACAGATATATATATATATATATATATATATATATATATATATATATATATATATATATATATATATATATATATATATATATATATATATATATATATATATATATATATATATATATATATATATATATATATATATATATATATATATATATATATATGTGTGTTTTAAAGGAGGGAGGATTGTAATGGGGTGGCTCAGGGCCCCTGGGAGGTCAGGACCGGCCCGGAGTATGTCCCACATCTTTTCACGTTTGCTCCTTCCTCCTATCTCTCACCACTACCTATTCTGCTTCAGGAATGAAGTCAGGCGAGACGGTGTTAACTTCTCTGCTTTTGTATGAAAGATGAAATGTCAATTAATGATGACTGTGCCTCTAAGGAGCCCCTAAAATAAACATTTTATTCAGTATATATTAAAGTAAGTTACCATGAACCCAGTGGGCTGTGGTTTTAGTAGCTTTTTTAAACCTTATTCAACCTTGAACGTTTATGTGGAAGCTCTTAATTTAGGAATCCGGATCCTTCATATTCAGGGCGTTGAAAAAAATTATATATATATAAAATTCTGATTTATTGTACGTCTTTCGTAATGAACTGCTACACCATGTTGTTGATGGACACTCCCTTGGATTAGACTATATAACAAATAATTTTCTGTGTACAAACATTGAAATTAACACATTTATTTCCATCAAATCATGCCTGGACATAGCCGATTGATCTGCTATGAAATATCGTCATATTCTGGAATAATACTGAACCTATACAGAGAAGTTAGCATTATAGCAAAAACCATGATAACACTTGCTCAAAATAACTGTCTCCCTGTGTGAGTGTTAATCCGCACATGTGAGCAAATGCTCTTGTATTTTCCTCGTTCGTCATGCATACAGTGGGAAACTGCACCATGCTAGCTGAGACTGTGTGTGCTAGTTATAGTAGAGACCTGGTGGTCATTAAAACTATTTCGGAGTCAACTACAGCTTGTCCATTTTCAAAACTTCCATTCAGTTTTTTTAAATGCCTTTCAGCTTTGCAGTGTTTTCCATCTTACCTGTCTCCACCTTTTTTTTTTTTTTTTATAACTACGTAAATAACAAACTCCTCTGCCTTCCGTTCCCGACTAATGATCGGAAAGTATGTATATTGCTTCAAATATTTGTTTTGTCTAAGACAGCATATTCTATTCATTAAGCTTCCCAACAGCCTTTGATCAGACAGTTTTTCACCTTCATAACTGGGTAAACAGAATTTGTCAGAGTAGAAACGATCTGGGGGGGATATGAGGCTCATTTCAGAGGCAAGACTTAAAACAAATAGAGGTCAGAGACACCACCGGTGCCCGCTTGTTTTGTGCACAAAGACAAACTAAGAAGCCGAGCTAAATTGAATCCAGGGTGTAATGTGAAGACTTGTCCCGAGCGGACAAAGTAAACAAGCGTTGTTGTTGATGTGGAGAGCAGGAATAAAAACCAACAAGCCAGGCTCAAGCACCTCTTAAGAAAATATATCAGCAGAGAAATGTAAACCCCAGCAAAAAGCTTTAAAAAAAAAAAAAAAACATGATAGGGCTAGGACTTAATTATTCCCATGAGTGGAGAACCAGCATGTAATACGACACATTTCTATCATTTCCTGCCTACAGTTCAAAACTTTAACTATTCACGACATAATTCCACCTGCAGGATTAGGCAGTACTATTATATACTATATATATATATATATATATATATATACTATAGTATTAGGCAGTCAGATGTAACGGAGGAGGTAGTGAACTCTATTGTCTGTGTTGATCTCATCAAAGATTAATGTCGACTACATGTCTTATGCTGCAACTTTTGAATCTGTAAGGGAACAAATTACGTAGTTTTGATCTAATTTAGTTGGATAAATGTGAGAACACTTACTCCGGGCTACTTCCTGCTCCTTAAACCATTACATTAATTGTGTTTGCTTTGCATAAACCCTCGTGCAATTTGGGAGTTTGTTCAAGAGAAGCTGTTTCTCCTCAGAGCATCGGTTAGGTGAACACGTCTCTCCACAATATGCGTCGCTTTATTATTTTTGAATGTATCCCCATGGGAATTATGCCGTGTTTAAATGTGAGAAAAATTAAAAGCATTATGCAACACAGCTCTAAATCTTTCTTAAAAAAAAGGAGTAGTGGTGTTCACCGTACGTCCTTGTGATCCTTACGTAAAGGTTCAGGAAGGAGC
This sequence comes from Cottoperca gobio, assembly GCF_900634415.1. Taxonomy (NCBI): domain Eukaryota; kingdom Metazoa; phylum Chordata; class Actinopteri; order Perciformes; family Bovichtidae; genus Cottoperca; species Cottoperca gobio. Next base: position 4,124,270 of record NC_041361.1, read on the forward strand.
CCCGACTCAGCGCGAAGCTATTTAACAATGGAGTGGCTATTATATATTTATGATGCTTTTCCAGTGTTTTCCCCTTCACCTGTCTACATATAAAACTATACAAAAATGTGATGACTCATTTTGAACTCACAAATCAAAGATCCAGGGCGGTAGCTAACCCCGGCCGTTATATAAAACCACAGTTGGCGGTTCGTGAGTCGTAGTAGCTAACAGAGCCATATAATAGTAAGTGTGTGTTCGGATCTCAGGCGGTTTGTTTACATGTTCGATCACCATGGCTGGTCTAACGACGCGGGTGAAGGAGGTTACAGTCCTGTAATAAATCCTCCCTTCATGAAGGTGATAATGTTTTGTTGAAACAGTTTTCACGAGGTGTTGATTCAACTTTATGATCAATTTGGAGGCTGCAGTTTGTGGTGCTGTTGCATGTGCTGCTCAGGCTCTTTGAGAGCTCCCTCAAACAGCCTTTTCTGCCTAATCTCGCTGTCCAACCCTCAGCTATGAATGGTAAAGTGTCTATGACCTGGGAGCTGCCTATTGCAACCACAGCCATCGACAGCTCCATTGGAGAACAAACTACTAACTTTGTATTCATAACATCATTTGCTACCTTTTGCATGGAGATGTGTGTTTGTCATATAGTCTTTGTAGATTAATAGGGGAATATGGTGATTGAAGGGTTAGGGTTTGATGGGGTTAGGGTTGATTGATGGCTCTTTGTGGTTGCTCCTGAAAAGGTTTAGGGCACGTTATGGCAACATTTCGATGAGCAATTGCTTCAGCCAGTACAATCTGAACATCATTCAACCCTCTTTACTCTTAGATTCAGATAAGAAATGAAAAGACCACTTATAGAAAAAACTCAAAACTCAAAACTCAAAACTGAGCGGTTGCCTTTTGGTGAACTTGTATTATCCAGCTCTGCTGCTCACTGATTTTTTTAATCCCAATGTGATATTTAATCATTTCAACATTTAGACACTCCCTAGATATCTTATTAGTCATCACTGAGCAGACCTAATACATACATTATCTTAATGGGAAACTGTTCATCCTTTGAAAATGTAGATGAAACGTTATCGTCTTCAATAATGTAGCTTTGTGCAGATTTGTACTGAGGATTTAGAAAAATGTTAAGATGCATATATATATTTATAGATGGACGTGCATATAAATATATATATATATATATATATATATATATATATATATATATATATATATATATATATATGCAGCTACACAGGAACTTTTATGACAGCCCATTCCAAACTCATAGGCATTAATATGAAGTTGGTCCCCCCTTTGCAGCTATAACAGCCTCCACTCTTCTGGGAAGGCTTTCTACAACATTTTGGAGCGTGTCTTTTGGGAATTTTTGTCCGTTCATCCAGAAGAGCATTAGTGAGGTCAGACACTGATATTGGACAAGAGGGCCCTGCTCGCAATCTCCGTTCTAGTTCATCCCAAAGGTGTTAAATGGGGTTGAGGTCAAATCTCTGTGCGGGCCTTCATCCAACCATGCCTTTATGGATCTTGCTTTGTGCACTGGGGCACAGTCATGCTGGAACAGAGAAGCTCCTTCCCCAAACTGTTTACACAAAGTTGGAAGCATAGAATTGTCCAAAATGACTTAAGATGGTAAGATGAAGCATTAAGATGTTGGTGCTGATATTAATGCCAGAGCTGGTTTGGAACTCTGCAGTTATTGAGTCGGCAGAGCTTTGTCGACTTTTACGCACTATGCGCCTCAGCACTCGGCGACCCAACCACTTACAGTTGATCGTGGATAATCTAGGAGAGAAGAAATTTCACAAACTGACTTGTTGCAACGGTGGCATCTATCAACTGTCTAATCAAAAGCTGTTTCTTATAGCAAAAGAGAAACAGCCATACAGCCATCTATAGACAAGGCTATTTTAAATTGAAAAGCACATAAAAAGCATTACAAATCTTGTTAACTTGCCTCTATTCATATAACCTGAGTATTCTCTTGACTTACAATACTTAATAGTACATGTAAATTACAAAAACTTTTATGCTTCCTTGAAATGATTACTGGTAAATTGCAGTGGAACTAATCTCAAGATGAAACAAAGTGGGGCTTCTATCTGCTTTTTCCTGCACTAAAAAGAATCTGGTGCATTTGTTCCTCTGTAGCCATTACAGTAGTGCTCTGTACAATGCAAACCTGATGAATGAAAAATCAAGACAGCTGACTACAAAGAATCAGTCTCTGTAGGGAGCCAAAAAATATTCTTTGTGAAAAAACAATGTACAAAAACCTTTTCTCTATTTTTAGTCTCCCAACTCATGTGCAGAGTGATCAATATGGAATAAATTAACAATGAATGTATCTAACACACTCCCAGCCGCTTCCACAAAGAGCCATTGACCCGCAGCGGGTGCTATAGACCAATAGATGCAATTATGTGGTTCACCCGAAATATTCTGAGGATATTTTGTTATAAAACCTTCCAATTTAGCTTTCAACGTCAACAAAACCTTGTTTCACACTTTTTCTCAGATGTGATTCAATCTGAGTGTAAAATCAGGTGGATTAAATGTAGTGTCAGGTACCATGCATTTTGTGTTCCTCCCGTAAAATGCAAATCACAACAAATGATGCATCTTCTACAGATGGACTATTCACCCCTCCAGGGCTTTCCAATTCACGGAAGACTCCCTCGCTCAGCAAAAAGCAGCTGAGATATGGCTGTAAATAAGAAAGTGATGCAGAAACAGGGTGGAGGGATGAGTGCTGATGGGCAAGCACAACCTCATCCTTACAAGACAGTTCATTAAACACTTTTCGCAGCCATCGTAGTACCATGCCTGGAATGAAAAGCATGATATGAACTCATGCAGGTCAAGGGGTCAACCTACTATAGAAGATAAATGCTGAGACGGGAGAAGGGAGTGAAGAGCCACACAACAAGCAACCCGAGGTTATCAGAGTGGCAGACGGCATTACATTTATCTAGAGACCACTTTATCTCCACTGGAAGACGTCTGGTCCTTGTTCTGTCTCTCATATCTTATCGCTGTACAGTTGAACTAAAGGAACGTAATGAAGAAGACTATTTAAATGAATTATTATCACCCTGGAGTGTTTGGGCAACATTGAGTAGATTGTCAATGTGTAGTCACTATGATAAGTTGGTTTTGTCCTATTTTCCGGAGTCGGATATAAAATGTTATATCACTGTGAACACTGTCATGGGATAATTTAATTTTGTATGAAACTAAAACACAAGAAACAAAAAAATAAAGAGGGTCATCTGTTTTATGGGCTTCTTACAGCGGCTGTCATGACATGGTAATTAAATGACTTCTTTCTAATGAGAATTCACACGGCTATAATTTCTAGTGTAGCAAATGTAGCCTTATAGATAAGCAGCCTGCAAGTTTTGATGAACTTTTTGTGGGGCATACCACTGACAGAGAGGCAAATTAATGACCTCCCTGGAGAGTAGGGCTGGTGTATGGGGAGGCTTATAAATAGAGCAATGGTATGATGGAAAGTCTGCGATATCTGTGTGTGACTCCCACTGATTGTAGACGACCCACTAAGTATGTTCTTATGGGGCTGAAGCAGGTACAGGTACATACTGTATTGTTTCTTCCAGTTAGTCACAGCTCAAGAACCATAACATTGCTGTTAATCTCAGGATGGTGGACTGGAGTTGACAACAAATTGCTAGCGGTAATTCTATTAAAATGGATTGATTTCGCTAAATTAAACACATGTTGCGATCAGGACTTAATGCTGCCATCAGCGGAAAATTATTTGTTGAATTAAATGCTACAATCCTGAGAACAAAATACAGAAAGAGAGATATTGTGTCTGACTAGCGGCAGTATGTCCTGGACGGCTAGCGTGTTAGCTGTTAGCTCACCAGCTGCAACAGTTTACCCCCCAGCCCTGCGAGTGGCCACTAAGTTGTTAAACTTCTAGAACCAATTATTTGGCTTGCTGTACCACTCTGGTGTGGGCGGGGCTTTAGGCTGGTGCATTGTTTTCATGTCTATCCGATCTGTTGAAACTGTATCTGCCACTGTGTCGACTCACATAACCAATTATTAGACTTTATATTGTAATACTTTTGTCAGCATATTTTGATGACATGCCTCACATCACTAACAGGAGCACTCGCCACTCCATTTCAAAAAGTCTCAAAGAATCGTAACCTGGTCCAATCTTAGCCCAGTCAGGGGTCCTACTCTTGTGACGAATCAATATCCTTGAGGGTGAAGGACGGAGACAAGGGGACTGGCAGTTAATAGGAAAGTGAAATGAGTCTCCTTGTACCCTGTGTGCACATCGGGACTAAAGTGGTCCCAGAAGAAAGGTTAGCACAACAACTTTTCTGTGCCTTCTTTGGTAAGTAACAGCTCAAGAGCTTTTGCTGATATCCTCCAGCCCTCATTAACATGTGTAGCCTCTAAGTCTTTCAGTAAGTCAATAAGGTTCTGCTTTCATTAGATGGAAACAAACAAACAGAGTGTGTGCTTAGACTTGTGTTTTATAAAAGTGTTCACTTTATTGTTAAGTGACATTTTTTGTTTGTTTCCGTAACGAGCACAAACAAGCCGGGGACCATTGAGCGCTGGAGCATGTTGCAGACTCTGTCAGCAGTTGGTGGAGCTTGTATCCGGCATACTTTCATCTTTTGTAGCGTAAGTGGGGTTGACATCAGTGTCGTCCAAATACAAGCAAAGTCATTCATAAAAAGGTTCTTGCAATCGATCTACAGCTCACGAATCCTGCACCCTGCGAGGACAGTGTAGTGTCTGTACTTACAGTAGAATATCTGGAGAAGGAACAAAACTAATTAAATCCTTTTTCACTTTGATTAAATTGTGTTCTGTCTGATATGTACTTGCCTAATATTTGAATGGTTCAAAGTTGGCATGAAGCACTTGAAAGTCATTAAACATGACCTTTTCTTCAAACCAGAATCAATCGCCTCAAAGTCACCGCCTCGCCTTATCAATACTTCAAATGAACCGGGCCATCCAATGGGAGCCTTTGCAGTGTTGTAACAATCCCAGCTCTTTACCAAACAGTCATTTAAGTAATGCTTTTCATTGTTTGCTGTAGTTGAAGGATGTTATACAAATATTAGGTTAAAGAGTAAAGGAAACGATGCACAGATAGTCCTCCTGTGGGAAAGTGGGCATCCTAAAACAAAGCACTCACTCAAGAATGGTTACACAACCCACAAAGCTACAGCACGCTGTTTACTTTAATGATTATGGTTAAAAATACAGACGATTATTTTCTGTGGCACCCTCACTTGATTATCGCTGCCATGAAATATGAGGAAGCAGACTCAGTCTGTCATCTATCATTTCAAAAGCAGGGGTATTAACTGTGAATGTTTTCCGAAAAAGGCAACGCAATCATTGTATTCAGATTACTTTTGACACAGCAGCAAACAGAATCTGCTGGAGAAATCAGAAGCTATAATCCTGCCAGTCTTTTATAACTCGTTGATCCTTAATGGAAGAGACCTTTGTGTGAACCTCTGAACATTCTCTCGCTCTATTCCTTCCACACAACTACACCTCAGCTAGTAATATGCCTTGATATGGTAATTGACCCTTGGTAAACATTATTTATCATGCAGCTGCATTTGGGAAATTGCAATTTGAGCAAATCCTTCTCTTCAAAAACAAATTTCTGTTTTCATTGTACGGCTTTGTTGAGGAAGATACGCAACCACTGAGCCCAAACCGCAGTTGAAAAGGGCCCGCTGCATCTATAAGGACTGAGGACAATAAAGACTTTTCTGTCTTTATATCCGTCTCTCTGTTGGAAATAAACAACTTTTCTGCATAGAATATCTGTCTGTCTCGGCTGATATCCAGGTAGCTTACAGCTTCAACTTGAGTTACATGAAGGGTAAACAGGCTTCACAAGCGACTGAAGAGTCTTATTTCACAAGGCTGAGTAAGAATAAATCTAGATGGATACTTTATAGCATTGCTAAAAGCATTTATATAATGAGAGATGGATTTTGTAAAATTGAATAATATAATATAAATAAAAGAAGCTGCAAGGAAAGGGAACATAGCAGAAAGTACTGCTGAAGAGGACACGCAATTTCCGGAAAGTGTTGCTTTTGTAGTTTGCTGAAGCAACTTTTTTCCTTTTAGACCAGGTCACATGCATCCCCTCTGACAATTCCTGATGGATCGAGACACGTTGACCTACACGTTCCCTTTGTCCAGCCAATCTGCTGTCATTATACATCTCCCTCCATCCCGAGACACGTTTTCACACATGTTTCCAGACATGCTCAGTCGACGCCAGTCATGTGTCGGCGAAACTGTGGACATAGTGGCTCAAACATCAGGTTCTGTGGCCGTCCGACCACGTGGACTCCAAAAACAACGCCTTTGTTTTTCCGAGATACCAATCTCCGTGTAGTTGTCAGTATATTCCAAACATGCCTACAGAGAGCGTTGGAAAAACACCTTCAGTGCTAGTCGTGTCTTATAAATGGAGGGTGCGTTAATCAATACACTGCCATGGTTCAGTTTTCCCCAGAGATGTAATGTATGCTTGCTGCTGATATGCTCAAAGTGTTATAGCACATATAGCAGATTTCAACAGCAGCAGCCTGTCTGGGTGTTCTTGTCTGTGTCCGTGTTGGTATCTAAGGCTCTGGGAAACGATATGTTCTGTGCATGCTCTGTAGCATTAAACACACGCACTACAACATTTGAATTATTGTATTGGTTCAGTCCTAAAGGATGACTGTCTTTATTTTGTGTGAGATCTGCATCTGCGTGGCCTTTTATTTAATGTGAGCCTCCGCTAGTAAGATAAAAACTGAATTATTTTATCAAACAGAAGCAATAAAGTGGTTCCCTCGTGCACTTTTTCAATATGTGACCTCAGCCACTCTTAACCACTCTGTCTTTGTTTATGGAGTGATGACGGGGAGAGTGAGGGAGGTGCAGAGAGAGAACTTTAAGTCCGGGTCGGAGAGATCCCTCAATGGCTACAAAGAGCGGTGACATGTTTGATTACATTTATGTTTGATTGAGTTCAGCGCTCCCTTAAGGTAGCTTGGAGAAAATTAGATTTTCCCTCCCAAAATATTACCCTGCATCCCTCTTCCAAACCATCCATCAAGGTCCTATACAATTTACCACTTAGACAATTTTACAGATCCCATCAGGCACTCTCTGCCTCACCTCCTGTCCCACTCATTGCACTGATCTGACCACAGTAAGCCACCAAGACATAATATTGACCACATGCCTTAAAGGTCGATGAAATCCTTGAGGCAAGCGCATACTGTGATACCAACTCTCCACATGTGTTTGAACACTGCAGAACAAACAGCTCTTTAATTATTTACATAGCAACATCAATTTCAGTTGTAACAAGAGGCTGTGTGCACTTACAGCCGAGGAGAAATGCATGCTGCTGTGTTGCAGCAATACATTACATTCCTCACTGTGCAGCAGCAATGTGTCACAGCTTAGATATGTCAGACTACTCCCAACAAATGGCAAGAAATACCACACGCCACTCACACACTGGCCGTTATCTATCATTAAAATGAGGTAGAAACTGCCAAAACAAATATGATTGAAGGAAGCCAAGATCTCTGAGTGCACGTTGTGTTTATTCTTTGCTTTATTTGTACTTTTACTTTTGGCTTTTCAACCATGAAGGGAAGGGATGGGAGCAAAGCGAAGACAAAAGACAAACATACATATATTGCCTTTGATTGCATCAGGCAGTATGTATGTGCTCTCAATCTGTCAGCCTTGGTGTAGACATCCATCTCTCATCGCATGGCTGCAGATTGGAGGACACTTGTATACAACTGTGCAGAGTGAAAGAACTCATTGCCTTTCTGTCATTTGTTGTATTAAATGTCATTGTATTTAACTGTGTACATGTCTGATGTTTATTCTTACGAGTACCCATACTACATGTCAAGATGCACTCATGTTCCTGGTCATTTTAGCCTTTATCTCACTTTGGCAACATAATATTACAATACACACGACCATGTTTGTGGCACCATAATGGTCATTTGTTTGATCTCTTGGTATAATTAGGGTAGAAATCTGTAAAGTTAATTGGTCAAAAAGTTGTTAATCACATCCACTTAAATGGCTACTAACATGTCATTATTTGTTGGCTACTAATTACACATGGAAAGAAAAGTTTAAAGCTTTGAGGAAAATCTTGAAACCAAATGTTGTCGCTCTTACTGCTATCTGGACTGAATGCATCTGTGTGCATGCTTCAAACATATAGCTGTATGTTGATATGCCCATGCAATGTTTGTGCATACGACCAAAGGACGGTATGAAGTCTACATGACCACATTAAATCAAAGGAGTAAAAAAAAAAAAAGAGGCTGTTCAGAGAGAGGCTCATAGCATTTTGGGCTTGTATCTGTGGACTGGCATGTTCCCTCAGCCATGTTGCCAACCCTTTTACTTGACTCTGTTCTCTCTGGCCTCATGCATTCTCTTTCCACCCATAAAGCCAGATGCTGTTGGTTACCTTGACACGAAGGACGTACATAACAACACATTAGTCTGGGTTATGGGTTTCCGTTCTGTGTGCCACTGCAGTCAGTGTGGAAGTCATTTTGACAATTATGCTGCAAAGATTTTTTTCTTCACGTGGATGAAAAAAGGAGTCCAAGGAAAAATAAACAACAGAATCAATAAGCAGTAAAAAAAAAATGAAATATCAGACTTTGGTTCAAAACGAGGGCAAGGAAAATGTTGCGTCTGAGCGCCTTTGAATATTTCCATCTTCCTAATAGACGTCACATATTTAATGAATGCTTAAGGTTATCTCTCGTAGACCCATCTCTCCACCTCTTTAGACTGGCGAGTTGTAGTGTTCAGTGCAGCTCCTCCACCTCCCTACAGCACCACAGTTTTGATCTCTTTGATCATGTCTCAGCTCTGCTAGAGATGCTCACAGATTGCCATCATATACAAACTCCCTCTGGACTGCTTGGGCATGGGATCTGATTATCTTATCGTGTGTGTGTGTGTGTGTGTGTGTGTGTGTGTGTGTGTGTGTGTGTGTGTGCGGAGACTGCTATGCAAGTTGCTGTGTTTATACCACATTGCAGCAACAGCCCTGAGTGAGTCTAGACGCCGGCATCCTCTGCTATCAATGAGGAATATCAGATACCGTTCACATGCACATTCATGTCAAGACTTTTAATTAACCCGCCTCTTTTAAAAAGAAATAACATTGACACTAATGTGACAAAAGCTGCATTGAGTTCAGGGAGAGAAGAAAGATCACATAAGTATAATTTTACAGGAATGGGCTTTAACGTTATAGCTTGTCCTATTAATCATATCCAATTCCAGTTCCGTTATTTTTGCAGTTCTACGGGGGCGAAATAGCTCACACAAGACAGGCTTGGTAAACAAATGACTGCAAATTATGCAATTTATCAATTCAAGAGGGACCTGCAAATACCAAGCTGTCAGATCCAAATGAAAGCCATTAGTTTGCAGCGATCAGAGCCTTACAGAGACATAGAGGACCTGCTGGAGTGCAGTCAGCAGCTATTCTATTAATAACCACTATGATGGCACCTGCCACAAAGAGCCAGTGATCAAGGTCATGGAGCTTACAGGTGTTCGTTATAGTCTGTTATTAAGTCCGTCTCTCAATACCATACTACATGTCTCATTTCATCACACCAAAAGTGACAGAAGTAAGTGCGCTGAAGTATGTCTATAACTATGCTGATGCGGAGTGTCCAAATTCCTATCAAAAGATGTATTGAGTGTATTATATTGTGGAAGTTTAATGATACTGTATATGAACACACACAAACATGTATTTACTGTTTGTGGAAATCGTTCACAAGCAGGTTTTAAAACTTCATTCATCCATTCTTGGTAGATGTTAACAGAGCTTTATATCTGCTTACAACTAAATTATAGTGCGATGACAATCATAAAATAACCGTGTTTATGTACCGCACACAATAAATAGGGGAGGAAACATAAAGTTTTACCGTAGCGACATATAAAAGGCCTCTCCAGCTATACATATAATCTGGAATATTTATGCAAGTGAGATTGTGCTGAATAACACACTAAAAGTCACCTGAAAGATTTTACTCATCTAATGAAGAGAGTCAACATATACATTTAAGAAGATGAAATAGATACTAACTAAAGCGTGCACGTTTTTTTGTTCTTCTTATTGAGTGAGCGTTAATTAAAAATGCTGTATGTCAAACCCACATTTGAATCCCTTTAGAGCTTCACAAAAATAACTATCTCCCATCACCCAGAAATCATCCTAACTGTACGTCTCGCATGTCTCCAGGGCTTTGCTGTTCAGTATCCAGTTCACCATTTTGAGCTCCTCCATATAACTGAGCTCCTATTTTCTTTCCACATTGTTTGATTTAATTATGTTATCTATATTTGTCTTGTCTGCATTTGTGTATGCGCTGCAAAAAAGGTAGACTCTTTGTTAAAGTAGGGCACCTCTTCTCATTAGACACTCCCAGGAAAGAAAAAAAAAAAAGCAGGAGAGTTTTGCACTTCATTGTCATTCTAACCAACAAGAAAGTACTCTTCTTTTTTCCCTAAATGATTAAATAGGTCTTCTCTGGTTCAGCGTATTTCACGCTGGTTGTTTTGGAGCCATTAGTGGAAGAGGAGAAAAAGTGGAGCTAAAATGTTTCGCACTTCCCATTATCGTGCCGTCTCTTTCCCAAGCCGCTGTCCCTCATACATTCAATTCAAAAGAACAAACCACAGTGACTAAAGCTGTAATTGCAACACACAATATTCCCATTTATATATGCTTACTTATTTAACCGTTAGCATGAACAACAATAGCAGAGAGCCCCTTGTGAGTGAATCTGAGTTACTAATTAATTGATACTATTTGAGGCTTTAGATGTTGATGTTGATAGTGTTTCAACGAAATCCAGAGAAGGAATTGGTTTTCTGTACTGTGGGGTATCTCCCCAAAAATACTGCTGCTTGTGTAGACTAGTCACAAAGAGGGAGACTTGTCTGCAGCCCAGGCCCTACAGTAGAGAGGAACTCGCTATAGATTCAACCTTTTTAACTTGTGATGGGTTAAGATGAAACATTGTGTTTAGGTTGATGGTGATATTGTATACCTTCTATTCACAGCTTTTTACCGTGGTATCGACATAACAAATATTCATTGAAGTTATAGTTGTTTTGCATGCTCACAAAGTAATAATTTATGAACTTGTTCACTAAAGGTTTCAATTTCTAATTAAACTTGTGCTGCAGAGGATGCAGATTAGTCTCAGAATATGGAAAGTAAACCTCAGCAACACATTTAATTTTCCCAGGAAGACCAATGAGAGAAATGCTCAGCTCCGAAGTGTCTCTCTCTCTCTAAGAAACTAGAAACGAGCACAGTACTGCCTTGCCGAATGAAGGTAAGATGATGCCAGAAAAAAATAATTGTGCAATATGTTTCATTTGGATGGACACTGAAACTCACACCTCACTGTGTGTACGCTCTCAAAGTTAGACACATTGCTGCAATAAATAAAGGAAGGGTTGTTTTTATGTGATCCTGGCTGTCTTCCAAACATTTCTGCCTTTGTCTGGAGCAGTTTTGAGCCACAGGGCACAGAGAACGGACAGTGACATTCCTGCAGCCAGGGCCTTACAGTGACTCTATATGGGTCTAATACTACACACAGCAGCATCCCGGGCTGGAGAGACTGGCAGTTGGATCAAAGCATCACTGTGTCAAACTGGGCTCCAGGACATCCGTCCTCTCAGCCACATATCCAAAGCTAATGGGACTTCCCAGACAGAATCATGTGAGTTTGAAAACTTCTAAATAATTGCAGTAGCATGGCCTCTGCACTGCTGGCTTATAGTTTTGGACCATAGATTTAAATCCCAGCAACAGCAGCGCGCCGAGTTAAAGAATTGCCTGAAAAGCAGTTGGCGTTATCTGAACTTTGGTAATACCCCTGTGACTGAGTCTCAAAATTTCTAATTTTGTCCACCAGCATTTTTTTTTTATGATACTGTATATAATAAGGTCTCCCGCAGCAAATCTTAAGATATGAATATCCCTGGGGCAGACAAAATGAAGATTATGAAATCATATCCTTTTGAAATGTTATCTATGCAGCTATCAGAGTGACAGATCCTGTTGTAAGAGGGTAAGTACTGCGGATAGAGAAAATAATACACACAACATACAATATTATCCGCTGCTGCAAAGATTAATACAGTATGTAATTCTCTTATCGTGCTCTCACCCGACTCACTCTGGAAACTTTCCCCTTTATTACACTTTAAACATTTCATGTGCACACAATCAGTTCTCATAAGCATTACGTTAACAGGGTTCAGGAGATCTTCGTCTGCATGTGGCTGAGATGCCTTTTTAAATAACGCCGATCTCGAATCTCGGAAACAACCATCCTCTGGGGAGTTTGTTTAAGTTTTACATTTTGAAGTTTGGTCCACATGTTTAGAGTTTTTAATAGTATGCAAAACATATCCAGTTATCCGCCGTGTAGTGGATGCCTTATTATCTGGAGAGGTCAGAGGAGAATGGCAAGACCTTTGCTTTAAGGAAAGCAATTAGGTATTCAGGTCCTGTAAGATCCCAGTAAAATGTACTTTAAGTGCACAGAAAGGCAATTTAAGTCCAAACACGCAGGCTCAGTTCTTTTTGCAACTTTAGAAATAACAAGTCATCAAATCTTGCAGTAGATGGCACACCAAGTACCAACTAATACTGGTTAAACACAGTGTACTAAAACTTTAGATTGATGCTGATATGGTAGATGGGATGCTGTTAACGTTTTAACGGCATAATAAATGGTATGTCACTTAATATTTCTACCACTTCTCACTGTCATATACCTCGTTCTTATCTTCTGACATATGTCACATGTCAATGTGGTGTTCGACTTGCATATGGCACATGAAAACGGCATGTCACTGGTGTTCCACTGCCACATATGTCGATTCTTACTGGCATATGCCACGGGCAATTATGGTATGTCTCTGCTGTGTGCCACAAAATACGGCAAATCACTTACGTATATGTTCCACTAACAGGTGCCACTTTTTACCAGCAGATACGATAAAATCATGGTTTGGGTTAAAATAATTACATCTGAGGCGTAACTCAATTTAGGGAAGTGACATAAGGACACAATGCCAACAGGAACTACAGGTACATCTCAATACATTAGAAGATCGTGGAAAGGTTAGTTTATTTCACTAATTCAATTCAAAAAAGTGAAACTCATATATTATATGGATTCATTACAAACAAAGTGAAATATTTCAACCCTTAATTGTTTTAATCTTCATGATTACAGCTAATGAAAACCCAAAAATCAGTAACTCAGAAAATTTGATACATAAGACCAATGAAAGAAAATATTTTTAATACAGAAATGTCGGCCTTCTGAAAAGTATGTTCATGTGTCTGCACTCAGTACTTGGTTGGGCCTCCTTTTGCATGAATTACTGTGTCAAAGCGACGTGGCATGGAGGCGATGAGCTTGTGGCACTGCTGAGGTGTTATGGAAGCCCAGGTTGCTTCGATGGTGGCCTTCAGCTCGTCTGCATTGTCTCTCGTCTTCCTCTTGACAATATCCCAGAGATTCTCTATAGGGTTCAGGTCAGACGAGTTTGCGGGCCAATCAAGCACATTGATTCCATGGTCATTAAACCACTTTTGGCAGGTGCAAAGTCCTGCTGGAAAATTAAATCATCATCTCCATAAAGCTTGTCAGAAGAAGAAAGCATGACGTGCTCTAAAGCTTCCTGGTAGAAGGCTGCGTTGACTTTGGACTTGAGATAACACAGTGGATGAAATGGCTCCCAAATAATCACTGACTGTGGTAACTTCACACTGGACTTCAAGCAACTTGGATTCTGTGCCTCTCCGCTCTTCCTCCAGACTCTGGGACCTTGATTTCTAAATTAAATGCAAAATCTACTTTCATCTGAAAAGAGGACTTTGGACCACTGAGCAATAGACCGGTTCTTCTTCTCCTTAGCCCAGGTAAGATGCTTCGGACGTTGTCTCTGGTTCAGGAGTGGCTTGACACGAGGAATGCGACAGTTGTAGCCCATGTCCTGGATACGTCTGTGTGTGGTGGCTCTTCACTGACTCCAGCCTCAGTCCTTGTGAAGCTCCACCAAATGTTTTAATTGCCTTTGCTTAACGATCCTCTCAAGGCTGCGGTTATCCCTGTTGCTTGTGCACCTTTTCCTACCACACTTTTTCCTTCCACTCAACTTTCTATGCATATGTTTGGATACAGCACTCTGGGAACAGCCAGCTTCAACCAGCCAACTGTCAAGTCAGCAGTCTTCCCCATAATTGTGAAGCCTGCTGAACCAGGTTGAGACCATTTAAAGGCTCAGGAAACCTTTGCAGGTGTTTTGAGTTCATTAGCTGATTAGAGATTTATTAAATAAATGAACTTTTCCACGATATTCTAATTTATTGAGATGTACCTGTATGTCACAATGTATGGTATACTGTTTTCCACAGCAGCGGCATACAGATGTGTCCGTAAAGAATTGTGATGTGCTGGTGGACGGTGATATGTGGAACATTAGGGACTTATCATCGAACAACAGCGAGCCACTAGTTGAAGCGACATGCCACTAAAAATCTACCTATGACAGTAAAACAAGTGGCACACCCCGACGGACAGCGATGGTGGTGGACAAGTGATATCTTCCAGTAAAACAGGAGATAAAACTGTTTATAAGTTGAGTACAACAGCAGCATATTATAATCAGAATATGTTAATAAGTATATGAGTGGTATATGACCGTGACATTCAGTTTATAAGGGGATGTAGGTGAGTAGAACACCGGAGGCATACCAACAACAAAAAAACAAACTGTGATAAACCACTTAGAATCAACACGTGCCACTTAAACAACAGTGGCATACCATCAGCAACATTGGTATATCTCCTCGTGGCCACAGTCCAAGCTTTTAAAAGGGATAACTCCAGCAGAATAATGTACTCTGTGTCAGCCCTCCTCTCGCTCTAAGAGCAAATGTCAGACACAAATGTAAGCAGACTGAGAATGAGTCAATCGTGAAAGGAACCCACAGAGATAATGATCCCCAAGCATGAATAGTGTTAGTGTTAGCCCACTAGTTAGTGTTAACTAGCTCATGTAAAATAACCTCTGAGCTAATGTTACTCACACAATCTGTTGTACGGCTTATATCAGCACTGCCTTTCTATGTTGTGCTCAACATGTTACATTAATCTTCAGGGAGTTAAGTAGCTCAGTTAACACCAGGCTAGCAGGGGCTCCTCCTAGGCTTGCCGTCGGTGTTACCAGTGTTACACGCTGTTGAGGCGTACACCGATTACAGTTTATTAACCGGTGAGAAAATGTCCCCACCGCGGCGTCCCTAGCTCCTGCCTATCAACGTGGCTGACTCAGCCATCCCCCAAAACCCTCAGGAAGCCACGGTGTTTGTCATGATGAGAAGCGTTCTGTGCTCTCTGAGTCACTCGTGGAAACACCATAAATATTAATTTTCCCCTGAAATTAAGCTTCTGACATATTGTCTGTTTTTGTTGTATTACAGTGGTGTTAAAACAGCGTATCATCTCAAGCTAGATCTGTGAACACTGCATGAGCAGTCCCCAGAGTTCAACACATCACTTTTACGACGAGGTGTAACAGAATGTGTGTGAATTTGCTGCTGAGGAATCTGCTGGAGTCAGCACTGACCAAGCTCCCTGTGGAATGTATACAGCATCTTGTTGAATCTGTACCAGGCTGTTTCCGAGGCAACAGCGAGGCCGGTTAGGTGGATACGGGATGTGTAGTGTGTGAAAATGTTTATTTGAATCATACAAAAAAACAAACTTGAACTTGAACTTGAAATATGTTGTGACCCTAGAGACCAATTAGGGTTTCAAGCTTCTTGTTTTTTGTACTGGTTTATTATCATTATTATTTTTACCCCTGTAATGCTGTAGTGCAAATTCCTATGAGATGGTATATCAGACACATGAAATGTTCACCAATAATTGGCAGTTGTGGCCAATTGAGACAAAGATCTGTATCTGTTGTTGCTGGCGTATAAATATATACTGTATATATATATATATATATATATATATAGATGTGTGTATATATGTGTGTGTATATGTACATACAA
Source organism: Cottoperca gobio (assembly GCF_900634415.1). Taxonomy (NCBI): domain Eukaryota; kingdom Metazoa; phylum Chordata; class Actinopteri; order Perciformes; family Bovichtidae; genus Cottoperca; species Cottoperca gobio. The sequence goes on from NC_041361.1 coordinate 4,140,477, forward strand.
TACACTACATAGCTTCAACAGTTTGCAATAATCTCTTCCAATACTGTGCCTTTATCATCAAGTACGAGCAGCGTGCCACTCTGCGCCACAGAGCGCACTGGATTATCTGTCCTTTATTTAGGATTACTGATACTAGATTACTCACTATAGTGCCACACTTCCTGCAGCAACATCTCTACAGCGAAAACACAATATGGGACAGTGCCTTGGTGACGTAAGACTTCATTGTTCTCCATATTCTCAAACTTGACATTATATATATATATATATATATATATATATATATATAGACATAATTTCCAGAACAGCATGCCATAGTGTGTGTGTGTGTGTGTGTGTGTGTGTGTATGTGTGTGTATATATATATATATATATGTATGTATATATATATTTTATACATATATTTTATATATTTATATATATATATTTATATATTTCATATATATATATGTATATAGATATATTTATATATTTATTTATTTATATATATTTATTATTTATATTTTATATATTATGTATATATATATATATATATATATATATATTTATTTATTTATATATTTATTTATTTATTTATATATTTTATATATATGTATATATATATATTTATTTATTTATATATATATTTATTATTATTCGATTTTTTGTTTTTCTACCATAGAACAAAAACAAATCAAACTAAAAAGTGAATTAAATTGTAATTGTCTGCTATGTTCAAGGTTAAAACATTTAACTTTGGCTAATTTGTTTTCCCATTGTACTCATGTTTGAGTACACTCGTATGATTATGAGGGTTTCCTCTTTCTTCAGTAAACTGTAGTTTGTTGATTAATTGATTTAGATGAAGAGATTTACTTCCTCCCTGCTGGTAAACAGTGCACTGGGGAGGGCAGAAAAACAAACGATAGCTCTGCTGATATTTCTGCTGAAGGGTAGAGAATATAAATCCCTTCCTTGGAATGCATGACTGCACGTTTATTTCAAATCATAACTCAACACTGCTTACATTTGTTGAATTCTGCTATACACTCATCAATAATGCTAAGACAAACATTAATTCATGGAAATGAGCTGATTATCTCTGTAGCGACAAGTCATTATAATAATACATTAGATTTGTATAGCGCTTTTCTAGATACTCAAAGACGCTTAATTATTATTATTATTATTATTATTGTGTTTTAATAAATGCCTTCTAACTTTGCGGATGTATTTTTCTCGTTTACCGACTGACAATAATTGCATTTAAGATGTGATGCCTTTGGTAGTTCACAGGTGCCAAAAGAAATATGATTTTCTCCCACACGTCCCTCTCTTGATGTCCTAATATTCAAACAGCGGTAAAGAAGTCACAATGTATCGAGTATTCACCCGCAGTTCAGCTGTGAGAGAAAACAAATGTCACTCCTCGTCTGTCATTAGGCCCTGCAGTCCCTGGGATGTCTACTCATCAATCATCGTTGTCAACTTTTCGTCCAAAACAAAGTAGAAACGGCGTAACTTCTGTCTTCATCGGAGATCAGTACAGTCGAACACATAAAAATTGAAGACTTGTTCTGCACATCTCAGTCTAACAAAGCTTTTGTAATATTCTGCCTTTTTTTCCACTTGCCTATACTGTATGTTTGTTGCCATCTCATTTTGAATATTAAAACTTGTCTTTGCCCAAATCTTCACCCAAGGTGGGTAAACAGTGATGAAATTGTTTCTAATTTAGTGAAATAAGTTTTGTCCCATGCCCCGCAGTGTTACACCATCTAAAATGCTAAGACCGCCATCTTGAGAGCCTGTTTTGTCAAGCAGGCATTTATGTTATAAGTGTTTTTATTTCATCGTGTGAAACTTCAGTTGAGTAGTCCTTGGAAGACTGTATAAAGGTCATTTTGAATAAAAACATGATCTCATGAGAGACATAGTTTCATCGCTTATTGACTGTAACATGAGACTGCCCCTTTATTCTAAGCTAACTTTCTATGCTGCTGTACAAGAGGAAAACAAACAAGCATATACATAAAGTAAAGCTGCCCAACTGGCACAGAGAAACAAAAAAAGGAAGATAAACAAAAGCATTTCTGACAACTTTTTTTTCCATCAAAGAATCCACTGCTGCTAGTGTTTGCCGCTAACAATATTCACTCTGCGTCTCGGGCTTAATGAGCCCTAGTGAGGCAAACATTAACTCCGTAGTCGGTGCCAGTGCAACAGAGATATGGTGTGTGTGCTGCCATGCCAACAGATGCCCAGAGACGAGGGCAGGTATATGTGAGAGTGATGATAATAAAGATGAGGAGGTTGACGAGCAGGCTTCATAACATGATAAATTACACCATTTCGATTCAATATCATTTAATTTCTCACGCTGGATGAACAGCTCCGGTATCACTGAGCAGCTGTCACTGTGCACCTTTTGGTCCTTTCTTTCACATACTGCTCACACCACGCTTGAAGGTAATTAAATGAAAGTTCAGATTGACGAAGACAAGTATGAAACAAACTGCGTAATTTCATTTTGAAACATCTGTTGAATGACATTTGAAGCAGAAGTGTTTTGTACTGTAGAGCATCTCCCTCAAGCCACCCCATGTCCTCCTGTCTCACAGATGTCCCCATCTATGTGAAACACCCCATGTTATTATAGGAAATGTTCTATTGGTCATGTTCCCCATTGTATTAAGAAAAACACATCATTATGTAATGGAGCCACTGTCTACATTTTGACTTATCACAGTAAGAAAAGAGCAGCTGTAATAAACAACCTCCATTTCTCTCAGCCAGCTTCAGGGTCCTTCTATTGTGAATGCTGGCTCACTGTTATGGCTTACTGCTTAATGCTGTTCAGTCTAAACGTCTGCTGCAAAGGTGTAGTTCTGGCTGAAAATTTCACCAAATCACATATTTGCAATTCGCTAATATCGGCCAATATATTTGCCTGTTCTGTTTATTGGTCTCGGCTGAATTAAGATGGTGAACATGTTCAAATAGATGAAGTAAACATCAGCATTGTCACTGTGATCATATTAGCATCCTGAGATTACAGCCTCAGAGACTCTTACGGTTTGTTACTAAACCCATACTACTCTACTATTTAGTATATCACAGAAAAACATTTAGTATGTCCTCATACATAGTTTGTCAAATGCCAAAAACACCAGGATGTCCTACTGCAAACGGTCACATTTTGCAGTATGCAAGCCAGCAGGCTTTTGTAGCTATTCTGCTCCACAATCCTTTGCACAGCGGATATATGAGCAAGAGGGTCAAAGTTCAACACGCATTTGTTATGACAAAATGGTATGTCCCAACAGTATGTACTTTGTTAAGAGCAGCTGCAGTAGATACAAAAAGTAAAAAGAACAAATATGTGATTTGGAACGTAGCCCTTGTTTTGATTTCTCTTGCAAGTTCGCCAACTTATTGGAAGTGAATGCTATATCACTGATGTAACCTTTTAAGCACATGATTATAATGTAATATTTGTTGTTTAAACGGAGTACAAGCTTTACATCCTGTGTGGAAGTGGAAGACCTCTCTCTTATGGGCATTGCAACGGTCAAATGTTAACTTGCAAGCCTCACATGACATGTTGGGCCTGTGTCGCCCTGTGTATCATGGCATGTGTCTGCCTTTGCATCATGGTATGTGTCGGCCTGTGCATCATGGCATGTGTCGGCCTGTGCATCATGGCATGTGTCGGCCTGTGCATCATGGCATCATGGCATGTGTCGGCCTGTGCATCATGGCATGTGTCGGCCTGTGCATCATGGCATGTGTCTGCCTGTGCATCATGGCATGTGTCGGCCTGTGCATCATGGCATCATGGCATGTGTCGGCCTGTGCATCATGGCATGTGTCGGCCTGTGCATCATGGCATGTGTCGGCCTGTGCATCATGGCATCATGGCATGTGTCGGCCTGTGCATCATGGCATCATGGCATGTGTCGGCCTGTGCATCATGGCATGTGTCTGCCTGTGCATCATGGCATGTGTCTGCCTGTGCATCATGGCATGTGTCGGCCTGTGCATCATGGCATCATGGCATGTGTCGGCCTGTGCATCATGGCATGTGTCGGCCTGTGCATCATGGCATGTGTCTGCCTGTGCATCATGGCATGTGTCGGCCTGTGCATCATGGCATGTGTCGGCCTGTGCATCATGGCATGTGTGCATTGCAGAAGTGTTTCATCTTATGCAGACGTTGCACTATACCACCTACTTGGCTGCATTACGGGACCATTTATTCTTTTGTGTTTTTCCTCAATTAATGAAGAAGCAGATCTACAAAATAACTTTGAATCAAGATTAACATTTGAATAAAAACACAATGTCTCCTTCCTGGATTTAAAAACATATATTCTGTTTGGTACGCATGAGAGCGACTTGAATTCATTATACTTCGTCTGTGGATAAGCCGTCTGATTCATCAAAAGGGTATCCCTTCCTTTTGATTTTAAACGCAATCCAGCCTCACTGTAGTATAATCCCCATTCACCTCTGTGTGCAACGTTCTCTAGAAATCACAAATGAAACAAACAATCTCTCTGCGAATGTAACTCACACTTTGTCCTAAAATCCCCAAAACACATTAGGGGAAGCAGAATGTCCTTAAGTGTACTGGATGCCCGCTGATGAATTGAGAGGCATACGGTATTTAAAACAGGATCTATTATTCATGAGACAAGTCATTTTAGTTTCTGCTCCAAAACAGACTGCAAGTGTATTAAATCCATAATTACAACAAGGCTAAAGACCATGCCAAGACATTACATCCTATTAAAAATCAAATACTGTGCCTGAATGATGCCGTTTGTCTTGTACCAATGTAAAACTATGCCTCCCATTCACAATGACACACAAACACAGTCTGTCCGCTGTTGGAGCCACTAGGTTCTGTATTGTCTGTGAAGAGGATGGCAATACTAATAAGGAGCAAATGGTTAATTACGCCCCGATGCTTACATTTGTGTAATCAGGGTATTTCTTTTTTATTTCAGTGCCCAAAGCAATCCAATTCACAACAAAGTCAGCGACCTACATTTCTCTGTCTGTGAAGTGGCAATGACTGACAGATTAAAGCGGATTTAATTATCTAAAGGATGAATGAGAAGTACCCAATTCATGTGTCCATAATGAGCAGTGCAGATGTTAAGATAAGAGTCTTCAGCAACAAAATATCTGTGAAAAATATCGTATTTATTGGCTTGAACGATCAGCAAAGGGAGAGTCACCTCGTTGACCATTTACCTCTTTTCTTTAATGTGATTGGTGACTGTAAGAGCTAATACTGGTCGCCTGATGGAGTGCATAATTGCAGTGTTCTGCCCGAATAAATGTGACGCTCCATTTCACTCTGAAATGATTGAATTTCTCAGAAAGGGCTCCGCTCTCCAAGATTCTTCCCCAAAAGAATCCTAAACAAGCGTGTGAGATTCTGTGGTGAGCACAATAAAAAACAAAGCTGTGAATTTTTGCACAGGGAGCACATTGGAAACACGCTCAAACAAGAGAGCCAACACCACAATCTCCAGCCTTGTGTTTCATATATTCAGCCAATGTGAGGGAATAAGCATGTTGTAATTCTCCTTGGATGCTTACACGTCTTTTCACTCGAGGTGTGAGCTCAGAAAGCATTCTGGATGACCTCAAATGATTAAGATTGCAGCAATATTTTCTTTACAAGGGGAAAGTTCTGGACAACTTCTGAGCTTAAATATAAAATTGCAAGTTTTCAACTGAAGGTGTTGCATAGAATGCCAAATGTTTTCAGACGAAAACCAATCTGTGTGCAAGCATGGCGTCTTACCCACACCCATCGTATACTGAAGGTGAGTCATGTTATAGTTTTTGACTAAAGTCTAAGTAACGTAAAGGACGGTGTTTGTGTACACTCTTTTGTTTATCTGTGCATTAAATATGAAGCTACAGTCAGCAGCCTTTCGCTCAGCTAAGTATAATTTTGACATTTCTTCCTGTTTTCAGTCTTTATGCTAAGCTAAACTAAGCTAATGGTCTGCTAGCTGTAGTCTTATATTTACTGAATAGACACGACAGAGGTGCCACTCTTCTCATCTAGATCACAACAAGAAAGTGTCAGACTATTGCTTTAGTATTCACCAAAGCATTGTTGATGTTAGTCTGCTTTTTGAGCTTGCAGCAGAAAGAGAAGAGGAAAAATAAAAATGAAGTTTGTTGTTAGATTCAGTGTCAGATTAAAATATGTAGTTGGCGTTAGGTTACGAGGGTAGGAGGACTGTCCCTTCTAGTAAAGAGACATTTTTGTGTACACAATTCCTCATTAGTTCACTTTTCCTTGAACTCATTAGTTCAAGGAAAATTGTTCTCATCTAGAAGCTCCAATTTGGGGTTTTCTTTAAGATGCAGTGCATGTGTGGCTGGCGGTGATAATGAGCGGTTTCAAAGGCCTGAAGCAGGACTTCATGACTGAGTGAGGACTTGATATGGTGAAAGGCCATTGGCTTAAAGTAATCCGTGTTTGGACTCTTGGCTTCTCAGCGGGTGATAGACACGGGCAGCGACGTAATTACTTACAGTGGCATGTAGCAACGCAGGAGAAAGAAGTCAGAAACAGCAGGAGCGGTGTGAAGCGATCACACAGTTGTTAGATGTTAAAGACCGCCTCATTGATTTATTTGATTTGGGTGATTTGTGGTCACTGTTCGATCAGTTGATGTTTAACTTCAGTGTGTGGCCTTTTGAGCGTCCGGTAACACGGCAGCCGTTTTAAGTCAGAGTTAATGTCGGTAGTGATTTCCTACCTCGCTTCATTCAATAATGATCCCAGTCAACTACCAAGCAGTTGCTGTCCTGTTGTGTTAATTAGTTCAGCATTAACGGTAGCCTTCAGTTAGCTCCAGCTCATAGGCATGGTGTCGGGGGTTTAGGGATAGCTGCATTTTCATTTGGTCAGGCTTAGCAAGGCCTCTAGTTAATTTATAATTTCAAGGTCGGAATCCGTTTCCCAACTACGCACTGCTTTATTTCGAACATCCAATCCGTCCGAGTGTGTCTCTAAGCACCGACATATTCATGCTCTGCATTTCTCTCTTCATGTGGTAGAGTCGGAACGGTCATGTGTGTGTACAGGGTGTGTTTCAAATTAGAATATGCAGTTATCAATTATATCTTTCACTATAACATGTAGCTATTGTTGTGTTGCTAGAATCAATATGTTAACAATCCTGTGGCATATTGTTGTCTTTTCTTTTAACTCAAGAGTGGAGACAACCTTTCTTTGTCTGTGCACTGTGGTCAAATTACCAGAGAAGCAAGAACACACATAGAGGATGATTACACACTGCATTAGATTTGAGCAGCACCGGCCCACTTTGAATTCAAGGACTGGCGCTGATTCACATCTTTGCCCAAATCTTCACCCAAGGTGTGTAAACATGATGAAATTGTTTCTAATTTAGTGAAATAAGTTTTGTCCCATGCCCGCAGTGTTACACACCCATCAAAATGCTAAGACCCGCCATCTTGAGAGCCTGTTTTGTCAAGCAGGCATTTATGTTATAAGTGTTTTTTATTCATCGTGTGAAACTTCAGTTGAGTAGTCCTTGGAAGACTGTAAAAGGTCATTTGAATAAAAACATGATCTCATGAGAGACATAGTTTCATCCTATTATTGACTGTAACATGAGACTGCCCCTTTATTCTAAGCTAACTTTCTATGCTGCTGTACAAGAGGAAAACAAACAAGCATATACATAAAGTAAAGCTGCCCAACTGGCACAGAGAAACAAAAAAGGAAGATAAACAAAAGCATTTCTGACAAACTTTTTTCCATCAAGAATCCACTGCTGCTAGTGTTTGCCGCTAACAATATTCACTCTGCGTCTCGGGCTTAATGAGCCCTAGTGAGGCAAACATTAACTCCGTAGTCGGTGCCAGTGCAACAGAGATATGGTGTGTGGTGTGCTGCCATGCCAACAGATGCCCAGAGACGAGGGCAGGTATATGTGAGAGTGATGATAATAAAGATGAGGAGGTTGACGAGCGGCTTCATAACATGATAAATTACACCATTTCGATTCAATATCATTTAATTTCTCACGCTGGATGAACAGCTCCGTATCACTGAGCAGCTGTCACGTGCACCTTTGGTCCTTTCTTTCACATACTGCTCACCAACCACGCTTGAAGGTAATTAAATGAAGTTCAGATTGACGAAGACAAGTATGAAACAAACTGCGTAATTTCATTTGAAACATCTGTTGAATGACATTTGAAGCAGAAGTGTTTTGTACTGTAGAGCATCTCCCTCAAGCCACCCCATGTCCTCCTGTCTCACAGATGTCCCCATCTATGTGAAACCCCCATGTTATTATAGGAAATGTTCTATTGGTCATGTTCCCCATTGTATTAAGAAAAACACATCATTATGTAATGGAGCCACTGTCTACATTTTGACTTATCACAGTAAGAAAAGAGCAGCTGTAATAAACAACCTCCATTTCTCTCAGCCAGCTTCAGGGTCCTTCTATTGTGAATGCTGGCTCACTGTTATGGCTTACTGCTTAATGCTGTTCAGTCTAAACGTCTGCTGCAAAGGTGTAGTTCTGGCTGAAAATTTCACCAAATCACATTTTGCAATTCGCTAATATCGGCCAATATTTTATCCTGTTCTGTTTATTGTCTCGGCTGAATTAAGATGGTGAACATTTCAAATAGATGAAGTAAACATCAGCATTGTCACTGTGATCATATTAGCATCCTGAGATTACAGCCTCAGAGACTCTTACGGTTTGTTACTAAACCCATACTACTCTACTATTTAGTATATCACAGAAAAACATTTAGTATGTCCTCATACATAGTTTGTCAAATGCCAAAAACACCAGGATGTCCTACTGCAAACGGTCACATTTTGCAGTATGCAAGCCAGCAGGCTTTTGTAGCTATTCTGCTCCACAATCCTTTGCACAGCGGATATATGCGCAAGAGGGTCAAAGTTCAACACGCATTTGTTATGACAAAATGGTATGTCCCAACAGTATGTACTTTGTTAAGAGCAGCTGCAGTAGATACAAAAAGTAAAAAGAACAAATATGTGATTTGGAACGTAGCCCTTGTTTTGATTTCTTCTTGCAAGTTTCGCCAACTTATTGGAAGTGAATGCTATATCACTGATGTAACCTTTTAACACATGATTATAATGTATATTGTGTTTTAAACGGAGTACAGACTTACATCCTGTGTGGAAGTGGAAGACCTCTCTCTTATGGGCATTGCAACGGTCAAATGTTAACTTGCAAGCTCACATGACATGTTGGGCCTGTGTCGCCTGTGTATCATGGCATGTGCTGCCTTGCATCATGTATGTGCGCCTGTGTCATCATGGCATGTGTCGGCCTGTCGTCATGGCATGTGTCGGCCTGTGCATCATGGCATCATGGCATGTGTCGGCCTGTGCATCATGGCATGTGTCTGCCTGTGCATCATGGATGTGTCGGCCTGTGATCATGGCAGTGTCGGCCTGTGTCATCATGGCATGTGTCTGCCTGTGCATCATGGCATGTGTCGGCCTGTGCATCATGGCATGTGTCGGCTGTGCATCATGGGTGTCGCTGTGCATCATGGATGTGTCGGCCTGTGCATCAGGCATGTGTCGGCCTGTGCATCATGGCATGTGTGCATTGCAGAAGTGTTTCATCTTATGCAGACGTTGCACCTATACCACCTACTTGGCTGCATTACGGGACCATTTATTTTTTGTGTTTTTCCTCAATAATGAAGAAACAGATCTACAAAATAACTTTGAATCAAGATAACATTTGAATAAAACACAATGTCTCCTTCCTGGATTTAAAACATATATTCTGTTTGGTACGCATGAGCGACTTGAATTCATTATACTTTCTGTGGATAAGCCGTCTGATTCATCAAAAGGGTATCCCTTCCTTTGATTTTAAACGCAATCCAGCCTCACTGTAGTATAATCCCCATTCACCCTGTGTGCAACGTTCTCTAGAAATCACAAATGAAACAAACAATCTCTCTGCGAATGTTAACTCACACTTTGCCTAAATCCCCAAAAACACATTAGGGGAAGCAGAATTCCTTAAGTGTACTGGATGCCCGCTGATGAATTGAGAGGCATACGGTATTTAAAACAGGATCTATTATTCTGAGACAAGTCATTTTAGTTTCTGCTCCAAAACAGACTGCAAGTGTATTAAATCCATAATTACAACAAGGCTAAAGACCATGCCAAGACATTACATCCTATTAAAAATCAATACTGTGCCTGAATGATGCCGTTTGTCTTGTACCAATGTAAAACTAGTGCCTCCCATTCACAATGACACACAAACACAGTCTGTCCGCTGTTGGCTTGCCGTCGGTGTTACCAGTGTTACACGCTGTTGAGGCGTACACCGATTACAGTTTATTAACCGGTGAGAAAATGTCCCTCACCGCGGCGTCCCTAGCTCCTGCCTATCAACGTGGCTGACTCAGCCATCCCCCAAAACCCTCAGGAAGCCACGGTGTTTGTCATGATGAGAAGCGTTCTGTGCTCTCTGAGTCACTCGTGGAAACACCATAAATATTAATTTTCCCCTGAAATTAAGCTTCTGACATATTGTCTGTTTTTGTTGTATTACAGTGGTGTTAAAACAGCGTATCATCTCAAGCTAGATCTGTGAACACTGCATGAGCAGTCCCCAGAGTTCAACACATCACTTTTACGACGAGGTGTAACAGAATGTGTGTGAATTTGCTGCTGAGGAATCTGCTGGAGTCAGCACTGACCAAGCTCCCTGTGGAATGTATACAGCATCTTGTTGAATCTGTACCAGGCTGTTTCCGAGGCAACAGCGAGGCCGGTTAGGTGGATACGGGATGTGTAGTGTGTGAAAATGTTTATTTGAATCATACAAAAAAACAAACTTGAACTTGAACTTGAAATATGTTGTGACCCTAGAGACCAATTAGGGTTTCAAGCTTCTTGTTTTTTGTACTGGTTTATTATCATTATTATTTTTACCCCTGTAATGCTGTAGTGCAAATTCCTATGAGATGGTATATCAGACACATGAAATGTTCACCAATAATTGGCAGTTGTGGCCAATTGAGACAAAGATCTGTATCTGTTGTTGCTGGCGTATAAATATATACTGTATATATATATATATATATATAGATGTGTGTATATATGTGTGTGTATATGTACATACAATACACTACATAGCTTCAACAGTTTGCAATAATCTCTTCCAATACTGTGCCTTTATCATCAAGTACGAGCAGCGTGCCACTCTGCGCCACAGAGCGCACTGGATTATCTGTCCTTTATTTAGGATTACTGATACTAGATTACTCACTATAGTGCCACACTTCCTGCAGCAACATCTCTACAGCGAAAAACACAATATGGGACAGTGCCTTGGTGACGTAAGACTTCATTATTCTCCATATTCTCAAACTTGACATTATATATATATATATATATATATAGACATAATTTCCAGAACAGCATGCCATAGTGTGTGTGTGTGTGTGTGTGTGTGTGTGTGTATGTGTGTGTATATATATATATATATATGTATGTATATATATATTTTATACATATATTTTATATATTTATATATATATATTTATATATTTCATATATATATATGTATATAGATATATTTATATATTTATTTATTTATATATATTTATTTATTTATATATTTTATATATATATGTATATATATATATATATATTTATTTATTTATATATTTATTTATTTATTTATATATTTTATATATATGTGTATATATATATTTATTTATTTATATATATATTTATTATTATTCGATTTTTTGTTTTTCTACCATAGAACAAAAACAAATCAAACTAAAAAGTGAATTAAATTGTAATTGTCTGCTATGTTCAAGGTTAAAACATTTAACTTTGGCTAATTTGTTTTCCCATTGTACTCATGTTTGAGTACACTCGTATGATTATGAGGGTTTCCTCTTTCTTCAGTAAAACTGTAGTTTGTTGATTAATTGATTTAGATGAAGAGATTTACTTCCTCCCTGCTGGTAAACAGTGCACTGGGGAGGGCAGAAAAACAAACGATAGCTCTGCTGATATTTCTGCTGAAGGGTAGAGAATATAAATCCCTTCCTTGGAATGCATGACTGCACGTTTATTTCAAATCATAACTCAACACTGCTTACATTTGTTGAATTCTGCTATACACTCATCAATAATGCTAAGACAAACATTAATTCATGGAAATGAGCTGATTATCTCTGTAGCGACAAGTCATTATAATAATACATTAGATTTGTATAGCGCTTTTCTAGATACTCAAAGACGCTTAATTATTATTATTATTATTATTATTATTGTGTTTTAATAAATGCCTTCTAACTTTGCGGATGTATTTTTCTCGTTTACCGACTGACAATAATTGCATTTAAGATGTGATGCCTTTGGTAGTTCACAGGTGCCAAAAGAAATATGATTTTCTCCCACACGTCCCTCTCTTGATGTCCTAATATTCAAACAGCGGTAAAGAAGTCACAATGTATCGAGTATTCACCCGCAGTTCAGCTGTGAGAGAAAACAAATGTCACTCCTCGTCTGTCATTAGGCCCTGCAGTCCCTGGGATGTCTACTCATCAATCATCGTTGTCAACTTTTCGTCCAAAACAAAGTAGAAACGGCGTAACTTCTGTCTTCATCGGAGATCAGTACAGTCGAACACATAAAAATTGAAGACTTGTTCTGCACATCTCAGTCTAACAAAGCTTTTGTAATATTCTGCCTTTTTTTCCACTTGCCTATACTGTATGTTTGTTGCCATCTCATTTTGAATATTAAAACTTGTCTTTGCCCAAATCTTCACCCAAGGTGGGTAAACAGTGATGAAATTGTTTCTAATTTAGTGAAATAAGTTTTGTCCCATGCCCCGCAGTGTTACACCATCTAAAATGCTAAGACCGCCATCTTGAGAGCCTGTTTTGTCAAGCAGGCATTTATGTTATAAGTGTTTTTATTTCATCGTGTGAAACTTCAGTTGAGTAGTCCTTGGAAGACTGTATAAAGGTCATTTTGAATAAAAACATGATCTCATGAGAGACATAGTTTCATCGCTTATTGACTGTAACATGAGACTGCCCCTTTATTCTAAGCTAACTTTCTATGCTGCTGTACAAGAGGAAAACAAACAAGCATATACATAAAGTAAAGCTGCCCAACTGGCACAGAGAAACAAAAAAAGGAAGATAAACAAAAGCATTTCTGACAACTTTTTTTTCCATCAAAGAATCCACTGCTGCTAGTGTTTGCCGCTAACAATATTCACTCTGCGTCTCGGGCTTAATGAGCCCTAGTGAGGCAAACATTAACTCCGTAGTCGGTGCCAGTGCAACAGAGATATGGTGTGTGTGTGCTGCCATGCCAACAGATGCCCAGAGACGAGGGCAGGTATATGTGAGAGTGATGATAATAAAGATGAGGAGGTTGACGAGCAGGCTTCATAACATGATAAATTACACCATTTCGATTCAATATCATTTAATTTCTCACGCTGGATGAACAGCTCCGGTATCACTGAGCAGCTGTCACTGTGCACCTTTTGGTCCTTTCTTTCACATACTGCTCACACCACGCTTGAAGGTAATTAAATGAAAGTTCAGATTGACGAAGACAAGTATGAAACAAACTGCGTAATTTCATTTTGAAACATCTGTTGAATGACATTTGAAGCAGAAGTGTTTTGTACTGTAGAGCATCTCCCTCAAGCCACCCCATGTCCTCCTGTCTCACAGATGTCCCCATCTATGTGAAACACCCCATGTTATTATAGGAAATGTTCTATTGGTCATGTTCCCCATTGTATTAAGAAAAACACATCATTATGTAATGGAGCCACTGTCTACATTTTGACTTATCACAGTAAGAAAAGAGCAGCTGTAATAAACAACCTCCATTTCTCTCAGCCAGCTTCAGGGTCCTTCTATTGTGAATGCTGGCTCACTGTTATGGCTTACTGCTTAATGCTGTTCAGTCTAAACGTCTGCTGCAAAGGTGTAGTTCTGGCTGAAAATTTCACCAAATCACATATTTGCAATTCGCTAATATCGGCCAATATATTTGCCTGTTCTGTTTATTGGTCTCGGCTGAATTAAGATGGTGAACATGTTCAAATAGATGAAGTAAACATCAGCATTGTCACTGTGATCATATTAGCATCCTGAGATTACAGCCTCAGAGACTCTTACGGTTTGTTACTAAACCCATACTACTCTACTATTTAGTATATCACAGAAAAACATTTAGTATGTCCTCATACATAGTTTGTCAAATGCCAAAAACACCAGGATGTCCTACTGCAAACGGTCACATTTTGCAGTATGCAAGCCAGCAGGCTTTTGTAGCTATTCTGCTCCACAATCCTTTGCACAGCGGATATATGAGCAAGAGGGTCAAAGTTCAACACGCATTTGTTATGACAAAATGGTATGTCCCAACAGTATGTACTTTGTTAAGAGCAGCTGCAGTAGATACAAAAAGTAAAAAGAACAAATATGTGATTTGGAACGTAGCCCTTGTTTTGATTTCTCTTGCAAGTTCGCCAACTTATTGGAAGTGAATGCTATATCACTGATGTAACCTTTTAAGCACATGATTATAATGTAATATTTGTTGTTTAAACGGAGTACAAGCTTTACATCCTGTGTGGAAGTGGAAGACCTCTCTCTTATGGGCATTGCAACGGTCAAATGTTAACTTGCAAGCCTCACATGACATGTTGGGCCTGTGTCGCCCTGTGTATCATGGCATGTGTCTGCCTTTGCATCATGGTATGTGTCGGCCTGTGCATCATGGCATGTGTCGGCCTGTGCATCATGGCATGTGTCGGCCTGTGCATCATGGCATCATGGCATGTGTCGGCCTGTGCATCATGGCATGTGTCGGCCTGTGCATCATGGCATGTGTCTGCCTGTGCATCATGGCATGTGTCGGCCTGTGCATCATGGCATCATGGCATGTGTCGGCCTGTGCATCATGGCATGTGTCGGCCTGTGCATCATGGCATGTGTCGGCCTGTGCATCATGGCATCATGGCATGTGTCGGCCTGTGCATCATGGCATCATGGCATGTGTCGGCCTGTGCATCATGGCATGTGTCTGCCTGTGCATCATGGCATGTGTCTGCCTGTGCATCATGGCATGTGTCGGCCTGTGCATCATGGCATCATGGCATGTGTCGGCCTGTGCATCATGGCATGTGTCGGCCTGTGCATCATGGCATGTGTCTGCCTGTGCATCATGGCATGTGTCGGCCTGTGCATCATGGCATGTGTCGGCCTGTGCATCATGGCATGTGTGCATTGCAGAAGTGTTTCATCTTATGCAGACGTTGCACTATACCACCTACTTGGCTGCATTACGGGACCATTTATTCTTTTGTGTTTTTCCTCAATTAATGAAGAAGCAGATCTACAAAATAACTTTGAATCAAGATTAACATTTGAATAAAAACACAATGTCTCCTTCCTGGATTTAAAAACATATATTCTGTTTGGTACGCATGAGAGCGACTTGAATTCATTATACTTCGTCTGTGGATAAGCCGTCTGATTCATCAAAAGGGTATCCCTTCCTTTTGATTTTAAACGCAATCCAGCCTCACTGTAGTATAATCCCCATTCACCTCTGTGTGCAACGTTCTCTAGAAATCACAAATGAAACAAACAATCTCTCTGCGAATGTAACTCACACTTTGTCCTAAAATCCCCAAAACACATTAGGGGAAGCAGAATGTCCTTAAGTGTACTGGATGCCCGCTGATGAATTGAGAGGCATACGGTATTTAAAACAGGATCTATTATTCATGAGACAAGTCATTTTAGTTTCTGCTCCAAAACAGACTGCAAGTGTATTAAATCCATAATTACAACAAGGCTAAAGACCATGCCAAGACATTACATCCTATTAAAAATCAAATACTGTGCCTGAATGATGCCGTTTGTCTTGTACCAATGTAAAACTATGCCTCCCATTCACAATGACACACAAACACAGTCTGTCCGCTGTTGGAGCCACTAGGTTCTGTATTGTCTGTGAAGAGGATGGCAATACTAATAAGGAGCAAATGGTTAATTACGCCCCGATGCTTACATTTGTGTAATCAGGGTATTTCTTTTTTATTTCAGTGCCCAAAGCAATCCAATTCACAACAAAGTCAGCGACCTACATTTCTCTGTCTGTGAAGTGGCAATGACTGACAGATTAAAGCGGATTTAATTATCTAAAGGATGAATGAGAAGTACCCAATTCATGTGTCCATAATGAGCAGTGCAGATGTTAAGATAAGAGTCTTCAGCAACAAAATATCTGTGAAAAATATCGTATTTTATTGGCTTGAACGATCAGCAAAGGGAGAGTCACCTCGTTGACCATTTACCTCTTTTCTTTAATGTGATTGGTGACTGTAAGAGCTAATACTGGTCGCCTGATGGAGTGCATAATTGCAGTGTTCTGCCCGAATAAATGTGACGCTCCATTTCACTCTGAAATGATTGAATTTCTCAGAAAGGGCTCCGCTCTCCAAGATTCTTCCCCAAAAGAATCCAAACAAGCGTGTGAGATTCTGTGGTGAGCACAATAAAAAACAAAGCTGTGAATTTTTGCACAGGGAGCACATTGGAAACACGCTCAAACAAGAGAGCCAACACCACAATCTCCAGCCTTGTGTTTCATATATTCAGCCAATGTGAGGGAATAAGAATGTTGTAATTCTCCTTGGATGCTTACACGTCTTTTCACTCGAGGTGTGAGCTCAGAAAGCATTCTGGATGACCTCAAATGATTAAGATTGCAGCAATATTTTCTTTACAAGGGGAAAGTTCTGGACAACTTCTGAGCTTAAATATAAAATTGCAAGTTTTCAACTGAAGTGTTGCATAGAATGCCAAATGTTTTCAGACGAAAACCAATCTGTGTGCAAGCATGGCGTCTTACCCACACCCATCGTATACTGAAGGTGAGTCATGTTATAGTTTTTGACTAAAGTCTAAGTAACGTAAAGGACGGTGTTTGTGTACACTCTTTTGTTTATCTGTGCATTAAATATGAAGCTACAGTCAGCAGCCTTTCGCTCAGCTAAGTATAATTTTGACATTTCTTCCTGTTTTCAGTCTTTATGCTAAGCTAAACTAAGCTAATGGTCTGCTAGCTGTAGTCTTATATTTACTGAATAGACACGACAGAGGTGCCACTCTTCTCATCTAGATCACAACAAGAAAGTGTCAGACTATTGCTTTAGTATTCACCAAAGCATTGTTGATGTTAGTCTGCTTTTTGAGCTTGCAGCAGAAAGAGAAGAGGAAAAATAAAAATGAAGTTTGTTGTTAGATTCAGTGTCAGATTAAAATATGTAGTTGGCGTTAGGTTACGAGGGTAGGAGGACTGTCCCTTCTAGTAAAGAGACATTTTTGTGTACACAATTCCTCATTAGTTCACTTTTCCTTGAACTCATTAGTTCAAGGAAAATTGTTCTCATCTAGAAGCTCCAATTTGGGGTTTTCTTTAAGATGCAGTGCATGTGTGGCTGGCGGTGATAATGAGCGGTTTCAAAGGCCTGAAGCAGGACTTCATGACTGAGTGAGGACTTGATATGGTGAAAGGCCATTGGCTTAAAGTAATCCGAGTTTGGACTCTTGGCTTCTCAGCGGGTGATAGACACGGGCAGCGACGTAATTACTTACAGTGGCATGTAGCAACGCAGGAGAAAGAAGTCAGAAACAGCAGGAGCGGTGTGAAGCGATCACACAGTTGTTAGATGTTAAAGACCGCCTCATTGATTTATTTGATTTGGGTGATTTGTGGTCACTGTTCGATCAGTTGATGTTTAACTTCAGTGTGTGGCCTTTTTGAGCGTCCGGTAACACGGCAGCCGTTTTAAGTCAGAGTTAATGTCGGTAGTGATTTCCTACCTCGCTTCATTCAATAATGATCCCAGTCAACTACCAAGCAGTTGCTGTCCTGTTGTGTTAATTAGTTCAGCATTAACGGTAGCCTTCAGTTAGCTCCAGCTCATAGGCATGGTGTCGGGGGTTTAGGGATAGCTGCATTTTCATTTGGTCAGGCTTAGCAAGGCCTCTAGTTAATTTATAATTTCAAGGTCGGAATCCGTTTCCCAACTACGCACTGCTTTATTTCGAACATCCAATCCGTCCGAGTGTGTCTCTAAGCACCGACATATTCATGCTCTGCATTTCTCTCTTCATGTGGTAGAGTCGGAACGGTCATGTGTGTGTACAGGGTGTGTTTCAAATTAGAATATGCAGTTATCAATTATATCTTTCACTATAACATGTAGCTATTGTTGTGTTGCTAGAATCAATATGTTAACAATCCTGTGGCATATTGTTGTCTTTTCTTTTAACTCAAGAGTGGAGACAACCTTTCTTTGTCTGTGCACTGTGGTCAAATTACCAGAGAAGCAAGAACACACATAGAGGATGATTACACACTGCATTAGATTTGAGCAGCACCGGCCCACTTTGAATTCAAGGACTGGCGCTGATTCACATTTTAAAAGACAAAGCAAAGCTTGATACAGTATGACTAAAGCTGTTTGTAAATCCTGTCATAGCAAACTGAAAGCTGCTGTAATCAATATTTTTTTATTACCCACAGAGAATTATCACCTGGCTTTTCAGTCTCCTTTAGCTCTGTAGAGCTTTAAGCTAATTGTTTTGATTCCCTCACAGCTCTCATCAGCATTGTTTCTAAAGGCGGCAGGCAGGCTATTTCTTTTTACCAAAAAAAAGCTTTAAAACCTCACAGCACGCATCCTGCCCAGCAACAAACAGCACAGTTAGCAGCTAGCTGGTGAATATATTAGAGCATTTAGCAGCTGAAGAGCCAGATTTTTCCCTCAGGAGACGGTGAAGAGCAAAGCAGAGCTAACAGAAGAGTGAAAACTGGACTTACATTGATCATGTGGCCATACTTCAAATAGATGCTAATCTTGCTCCATGTCTGCTGGATTTGTAGATTAGCAGCTAAATTTCATCTTTTTAAGGATATAATATGCTAATGTTGTGTTTACATCTTGTTCCACTGCCCCCAAGTGGCCAAACATTCATCTTATGCAGGATTAAGAATAGTGAACATACAAACAAACTAAATATGGAGGGAGGCCGGTTGAGACTAGAGTGTAATTTGATTTTAAAAAATCAGGACAGATCCCAAGTACAAAGTCAGAGTAATGTCCGAGTGAGCCCATGTGGGATTAGAACCGCTCATTGTCCGTAGAATTCACAGCGAGCCGGTGGACTTGTTGGTGTTGGTGCAGATCCGGAAGAAAACAAACATCCCAGGGTGAAGGAGAAGAGTCATTTATACAAAGACAGCAACAAATATGTCTAACTAGAGAGACGACGAGATTTAGGAACTTACATTGGTAAAGTCCGACGCCAAAATCGTCAACAAATTGAAGGAACGGCAAGAGACTCTGTTGTGACTCGAGACAGGAGTCATGTGGGGGATCATCCACAAACTCAACAAAGAGCTCTCTTTTGTGTCCATGTGGGCTACGATCAGGACTTTCTAAGCAATTATACAGAGGGATAATAAATTCTACCCCACTGCCCTTTTTCCAAAACTCCCTTATGTTTTAAATAGATCATTTTTCCATTGAATGGACTAATAGTATGCACAAATGCGAATTCCCAGTAGTGATTAATGCAGGCTACGTGCTCTTAGCCTAAAACTCAAGTAATACTGACATGGAGATAATATTGATGAGATGTGAGAGTTCCTTAAACAAAGCCGAAGAATGCAAGCTGACAACATCACATACGAAGATGAAGCCGTCGCAATGTTCCACTGGAGACACGGCAACAATTTATGCATCTCAGGATTTCAGGAAGCATCAATAAGAATACGATGTCAGTAAGCATCTCATTATTGTTTCATCATTGTTTCATCTTCGCGTCTGTTCCTTCCATAAGGTTCTATTTTCAAATTGATTGCTGACGGATGATGTCAATATCAATGAACGCTTGTGACAGAACATGCACTCGGGGAAGCAGTGGGACTCAAAGGGAATGTTCTGCACTTGGGTGGAAATCTCACACATTTTTGCATTTTTGTTGAAATATTCCACCGACATGTTCCTGAAAAAGATGTGTTACACTTGAAATATGTTAACAGCTGAGAAATGTGTGCAAGTAAGTTGAGGAAAACATAAATGACTCAGATATGAGGTATAGAAACTTGTAATTTGTTACAGTTGTATTCACGGATCAGCAGTTGTTTTTGTGAATGCCACTCTTCAACCATCACAACAAACACTATTTCAAGGAGCAAAAACATCTGGTGTTAATGTTTTTATTAAGTTTGAACTAAACTCATCTCTGGTAGTATATAATAACTGGCAATGGTCTTTTTTTTTAATTAAATATTAGTTCACCTGGCTGCATTTTGTATGCAAAACCAAATCCATATTTCTGCAGCCTGTTACTCCACCATTCTTCCACACCCTTGGCTTTGCCAGTGCTAAATTACACTCACACTGGGCCACCATGCCAGGGGACATTTTAGTAACAGTCTAACTCACCAGTGAAGTACACAGGCCTCACACGGAGACAAAGAAACTCTAAAATATGCAGTTTGTTTCTCAACCATGATTTCATTGGCACCAGAACTCTAATCCATTACTCTAGACGCCTACACTGGAAGGGATCTGTGGATGCCTGATAAACACAGACAGAAACAAAGCCTGAAGACTCTGCCCACATTTACCGTACGTATGTTCTCGCTGCCTTTATCGCTCGGTGGTTTAGTAGGAGGTGGTGGAATACACGCCATTATATACAACCACTTGAAACAATTTGGGGTCATACGACCTCAGGAAGTCATTTCACGGGCTGCTACAGTACTTCAGGAGCGTTTTAGTGCCCTTTCTTCCCTGCACTATTTAAGGCTCTCCATCTCTCCATCAACTCCTTTTACTTTTTAGTCCCCTTTTCTTTTGTGCTGCTTTATTTTCTCTTTTCTGACAAATAATTCCCCAAAGATAGACTCAAGCGACAGACAACTGATAGTCTCCCCGTTCCCCAAGGCATCTAATTATCCGACCACTTTATAATTGGTCAAGTGCCATTACAGATAGCTAAAAAAAAGAAAAGAAAAGTTGATAATAACTGTTCTGCTGGGGAGTGTCGGTAAATGAGGTATACTTGTGGTTTGGAGTTGGGAGATGGAGGTTGTAGTTCCCGGCTGAGGAGCCGAAGCTAATTAGATCTTGTTTCCCTCGAGCTTTCCCGTGTCGCAGTTTGTCAGTCTTGTGGAATAAATGGGAACAGGTGCTGACTTGAGTAAAGTGGAGTGCATCTTTGTTTTCTCCACTCTCCTGTCATCATCTCTCCAAAGGGTTTTCATCAAACATACTCAGTTTATTGTTGCAGTAATTATATAGGGCGCAAAGAGACGTCAGAACACTTTCTGTTTGAATGATATATACGTCACATAAGATCAGTGTGTAATTACTGCATTCAGTGCTAAAATGTTTCCATTATGATGATTTGCACACTGTCTTCCAGGGTTCTCAAGGATCCCATTAAATGTTTTAAAAAGCACTGAATATATTAATCTAAAAGTAAAGCCTTAATTGGTTTTAAAACGTCCTAAACCAATATTTAAAAAGTCTAAATTATGCAAATAGGTCGGTCGGATTTTATGAATCGTTTTTTTTCCTAACCAACAACACTCGTATTTTCTTTGTGGCTTTCCATGTGTTCCAGTCTAGACAGTGTCCTTTTATTTAATATTTGCAGTAGATTATATAACTTTTTTACTGGACCAAAAACGGCAAAAATTGTGCCTAACACTAAGTAACTGAGGCTGTTTCTTTCTTCTACAATTCTGCTCATTGTAAAGTTGGTTTTAAATATAATTCTGAGTGGCATTAAAAGTCTTAAATGTAACTAACCTTAAGCCACTATTTCTTAGAAGTGGAAAATGACTTATGGCTGTTCATAACACTTAAAATATTTGCTATGGGAACAAACTGGGCTCAGAATTGTGATTAGCTGCAGCTGATGAATAAAATGTCTTCAGCTGAAGGATGTTTTCTCCAATCATGAGCTGTTTGAGTTTGAGTAACGCCCTCATTGTTCAACTCAGCAGGAAATGAAAGGACCTATGTCATTGTGTCTTCTTCTTGGGAGAATGCATTCCTTAGATTTATGAACAATAATCATGATCGTAGCTATCAGCTAGTAAGTAAGTGGATTGACTAACAGCCAAAAACATTAATTCAGGTATATTTCTTTCTGTTTTACTGCCATCTTTTTGTTCTATTACTACACTCAAACTGCACCCAGTTGTCTTCAGTTCAACAGTTAGTGAATTGCAATTCCATGATTAAGTCTACAGTAAAAGAATATTGATTTTGTGCACATTTGGACTGCTTGTTTTGCACCTTATGAAACTCTTGTTAACTCTTAGTAACTGTGAACAATTGTGAACAACTGTCAACTGTGTGATGACAGGCAGAGATCGTACCATTATTTTAAAACGGTCTACGGTTCTGAGTCACTGTAGCATATTTAACACTGGTCACTGCGTGCTAAATAGCCGGCAAGGCTACAGGTACATTAATTCTGCCGGTGCTCCTGGCGGCCGGTCCAGCCTTCTAATGTCTAATACTCTTTATTTGTAAAAAGTGCCTCAGCTACATTAATCTGCTCCTGCATGCTCCTCCTGTTGTTTTCAGAAATCTGTCACGTTGAGAAAGATTCCTGCTTTATGCCGTCCTGTCATGACCTCGACAACATTCACAACCTCATTTCCATGCAGACATGTGGAGCCTTTGGCTGTGCAGACACCTTAACATCACCCTAGTGAGGTGTGAGGACTAACAATAGGTTGCAACTTGATGGACGACTACTTATTGTCTCTGAAGCTAACTGTTCAAGTTAATGATATCATATCTTTCCCAGAATGCATTTGGTGCTTTTAGCTGTAATTTCCCACAGCTGAAGCGATGATTGCTTGATATTAAATGGTGGTTAAGGAATATTAAGTGCTAAATGGCTTACTGATGGACGTGTGACACTGTAAGAAATCTACTCTCAGATGGTTAAGTCACTTGAGTAGATCCATATGTTTCCCTGTGTATTTATGTAAAGTCAAGTACATCACAGAATAAATTGCTGGAAAATTGTCCCATTATGTAAAATGTGGCTCTCACACCTTGTTAAAGTAAATTACAGCTTAAACATCATTTCAACTAACATCCATTGATGAGCCCTGGTTCCATCGTGTTGTTTGATAGTTTGTTGTACTTATTGCTGTCATCAGTGGGAAACTTGTGTCGACTGAATACTGTAATAAACCTGAATGCAATTTAGACACGGGCGTGTTTAACATAAGAGGCAGCAGTCTCATTCTCTCTCTCTGGACAGCTGGCGATATCACTCATTTCATTGCTCGTCTCTCATAAGAAGACAGAATTCTTACATGCAAGTGGTGTGTTATTTCTCATCTAGGTGTTGACCTCAGATAGATGAAAAGTTATGATTGTCTGTTCTGATATTCAACATCTCGGTCGCGGCTCTTTTTGAGTGGAGCTTGCGCAAACATGTCCGGTCAGCGCAAAAAGAGACGGATCCACAACGCCATTGAATAATTCAAAGGACCCTGCCATGCTTTCATCCTGCCAGCGTTTAAAGCCTCTCACTGCACTATTGATCTGTGTGCTTTGGTCGTACCCCGTCGGATGTGTATTGAATGACCAAATTCAAATGAACAAGATTGTTGGAAAAAAGTTTTAAGCTTCTAAACTGATAAAGTGGAAAAACTTTGCAATGTTATTAAAGGCTTATATCCCAATGTCAAGTTTCTCCACTCAAACCTATGTGGACCATGTGTTGTCATTCTGTAACTCTAAAATGAATCTAGGCTAATTTTTATGTCCTTTTTTAATATTACGGGATTTGAGTCCCCTCTGAATATCCCTTAAGTACTTGAAGGCAAATGATTAGTACCATTTAATTATCTATTACGAAGCTATTAAGACCCCATTCCTAAATAAAAAAGATTTAATGGGGTTATTTCTTTCTTTTCTATGACAGGACCATAAAAAAGAACTGTGACATTAACGCAAAGGGTTCTTTAAATTTTAACTAGTCGATGCTCTTTAATGTCAAATAAGGACATTTAAGTAGAACACCGCATATAGTTTATACAACAGAATAATGTCACTATCAACTTACCACACATCATTCATCAAAAGCATCTCATCAAGGATTTAAACATAGATATGTTTAAATCTCTGAGATGCTTTTGATGAATGATGTGTGTCTGTGGTGACCTTATCGCTCTTGTTCACAAGCATTTTAATCGCAGACTACCTGTGCTTATCTGCACAAAAAGTAATGATTAGATAGATAGATTAATAATCAAATTAGACCCCACTCCATAGACACAAATTCAATTAAATATTTCGTCATCAATAACAGTTGACAACTGTTGAAACATTGTAAACAAGTGGGAGACGCTACATTTATAATACCTGCACCATCTAAATCTGAACTTTTCTACCCATCTCCATGTATTCCACCTTAAGTTGTGTTTCATTATCTTGAATGGAATCATGGTCAAACTACGCCTACACGTGCAACTTCTCTGGGACTCGGAGGGAAAGAAACCCCAATACATGTATTTTAAATAATGTATTACTCCTTTTTTTTTTTCGGCTTAACTTGCAGAAAAGAGAAGTGGAGTGGTGAAAAGCATCGATAGTGCATGCAGTTTGCAGCAGTTATGAGACAACAGAGTGGGTTGAGTGAGTGTGCCTGCAGTCTCTCCTGCTCAAAATCAAGCTGTGCCTAGCTAAAGTCTGTAAGCAGTGCAGTCTGATTGCCTGAGTGTTTCAATCTAGTCATTCCTGTGTGGGCTTTGACATTGACGCCAACAGACAGCCAACTTCTCCATGTGTAAGCAAACCAGGCTTTTCACCTGAGGTAGATCTTTGATGTAGCAGACCTGCAAATGGAAATAAGATGAAACATAGGTGTAATACTCTAGATGGGGCTTTTACAAAGACTGACGGCAGCATAAAATATTTAGAACAATAAGTAAATTTGCTGAAAATCGTAAAACTCTACAGACTGTTGTTGCACTGCTTTTAAAGTTACAACTGATTCATTATGTTTAACAAAGCTCCCAGTTCATTGGTTGTAATGTTTTTAGCTGACTTCTGAAATCTGCCAGAATGAGATTGTATTTGAGGACATGACCCAGCATTTAAAATATATATATGGCTGCTGCGGGGCCTCGTGCGACTCTGATATCCATTAAAGCTGCAGGTGATGGTCACATGCACTGACTCTCATACAATATACAAGGCTGTGTATATAGTGCGTGGGCCCATATTGATCCATATACAACCCGTTCCCTTTAGCAACAGTGACACACAGTATGTCATTAAATAGCAATATTAGAAATAAAAACTGGAATGTGTTTGTGGTGCTCACAGCGCTGCAAGATTACCTTTGAAAAGCACAAGAGCAGTCTGTCTTTCTGACCGGGTTATTCAGGATCCGCAGAGCTCACGGGGGACAGTTTCTTCTACTTTTCATTCAATGAGGCAAAGTGCTAACATGTGTGGAACACAAAAGGGAATTATATAATGTTCCTCCATGTCACATGCAATCCATACTGTTTAGGATGAAACATTAAATTGCCGGGGAATGTATTCATGCATGAAGCACATGTGAAAAATGTTAGTAGAAACAATAGTCAGCCCACGTCTTTCCTGCGAGCGCAACATTACCATCATTTTGCCTGACGAGAGCTTTCTTTTGTGCTTTTAAAACGTCTTGTGCAAAAGTTAAGTAAAAGGGTAAAAAAGCACTCAGCTGCAGACTCAATGATGGTGTCTATGTCAGGATCTGACACCTCCATTAACACCGACGAGTTGATTAACAGTACACAGGCAGGTGAAGTATTTCACTGAGTCTATGGCTTTTTCACACAACAGTGTCACTGTCTGCACAGGTAATCTGTTTTAGAAGAGACACGCTGTTCGGAATCAAGTCACACTGAGTTCATTTGTTGTATGGACCGCTTTTGTCGGCTTCAGATGGAATTAGATGATGGATGTACACCGTGTTATCCTCCTTATCCAGCCATGACCTTCTTCCTGTGCCGCCGATCCATCCGCAAGAAGGGGGAAAAGAGTTTTCTCAGGGTTTATCTGGAACACTCTAAGCACCATTGGAACTCATTTCTGTTTGAGTAAAAGTTTCACACTCACATTGGGCATAATTACCTGCTCTCCTTAATTGAATGTACTTATCTAAAGCCGTCTTCCCCTTGGCTACTTAATGACTTAATGAGAGGAAAGTTTTCCGTTATACTGTAAGAGCTATTACTATATTTACAGGTATGGCTTAATTAAAAAAATATTTTGCTCCTTTTGCATGCACAGTCATAACAAATGTTGAGAATACTTCTCTTGTGATTCACATAATATATAAAGTCTGAGCTGCGAGAATGTATTGCTTCATGTTGTCAAAAACAAAACATATGCACTGTAATTGATTTCTAAGTGTTTCTCCAGCATTATCATATCAATGACAGAATTCATAGAAGGTTTAATTTGTTGTGCTCATTCACAGATATTGATTCCTCACACACAAACGGCGCTATCATTTAAATATGATGGCACAACACCTTTGAATGACTTTGGAACGAGTCCACGCCCTCGCCGTATTCATCCCTGTGTCGATACGACTCGGGGTTTTTAAGTTATAGTCATGCTCCAGCAGGGTTCAATGGGATCTTGTGGATTCACCATCTGCACTGTTGACTTTGCGGCGTCATTGAGACACATAAGACAGTAAATCTGGGGTCAAACTAAAGACAGCAGGTTGTAACATAAAGAGTAGAAAATCCTCCCCTTTATTAAGAAAGTCATGCATGACAAAACAAGGAATGTGACGTTGTTAATGTGATTAAACTGCCGCTCTGTTGACATTTCATTAACTGCGAATCAGCAGTGTCGTGAGCGCCAGTGGCTCTCCACACTGCTGAGGCTGTGGATCATGTCTCAATTTATCAAGGAGCCCAACAGGGGAGAGATCTTCCCCCTGAGATGACATCCTGGTATATGAAAGCACTAAAAGTAAGCTTGAGATGGGGGAAACTGCAGCATCCTTGGCAATGACCCCCCGGCCTCCTGGAGTCAAAACTGTATAACCTATAAACATTACGTGCAGACAGATGGGGTTAAAAAAACAACAACTCCTGTTCGTGTTCTGTGGCTTGGAATCACTTTACTGTATATAGGAGACATTGTTCAAGTGTAAACTGTTCAACTGATTTTCATGGGATGAGAAACTGCATGGAAAGTATGACGGCCACAAACAATGTCCAATTATATAAACACTCCTCTGACATTATTATTATTATTATTGTTATTGAGGCCCATGTTGAATTCCACATTCACACATGAAGTACTTAAATACTACAGGGGTAGCCTGAACGTCTGAAGCCATCATCTATAATGTATGGCAACTAAGATTAGATAAGATGACCTACAAGATGTGTTGCATCAGAAGGCAAGCTGCATGTTTAACTGTGTAACAAATGGTATTATATGAGACAGATCAGCAGTGACTAATACAAAGGACCTCAGGATACAAAACACTACTTGAACGTGAAATACAAAATGTTGGTTCCTGAGAACAAGATTTCACAAAGAATCTGTGGCTCAGTGGCCTCACGAGAGATGACTGTTTTCTTTTTTATTACTATCCTTATTGCTGTTATTGCCCGGAGAGCTACATATCTGTTGGTGCCATGGGTAGAAAGATTATATTGAACTTTGAGCGTTCGAGCTGCCCACACTGGCACAGATTGAATTATTATCGATACACCATTTCATAAGAAGAATTAATAAAATTGTCCGCAGAGAAGGAGCCAGAGGGCAGAGTTTTGCTATTATGTAACGGTCACCTTAAGTTTAGTATCAACATGTCACCTTTTTGAGAAATCAATAGCAATGTGCTCCAATTCTGCACTGTACAAAGTCCAAACACTGACTTTCAACTGAGTCACCTTGTCAGGAAATGAAGCATGTCTTTGACTCTGGGTCAAAATGTGTGTGTGTTTGTGATGGAAGGTCTTTATAGCTTAATGAACGCAGGTTAAAGTAACAAGGCGATGGGGTGGTGACAAACAAGTGAGTCAACAAGGACTCATCATGGTTTTTACCGAGTGAAGAAGCTTCTGAGACGATAATTAGCCTGTAAATGAGATTTGATCCCCCTCCGCCAGCTGGTAATGGTAATGTGTGCAAATATTTTGAGAGCATGAATGATTGGCTTCTGTGTTCTGTCTCCTATATTTGCAGCCAGTCTCATTGGACACTGGTTTTAAATATCAACGGACTTCATAAAATGGCAGCCGCTATAAAGCCATAACAAACAGTCTCTTTGCTCGATGGCAGCGCTCCATCTTTGCACGGCTGAAAACTGGAAGTACTCAAGAGAATCATAATAGAAGAAAAATGTAAACAAATTCATGAAACCAGTGAGACCATCTGGTGTAAGAACATTAGGAATGTATACCGGAGCTTTAGCAATCGAGAAGCAAAGGGTATGAATGTTTTTAAACCTGAATAGATGAATAGTTTACTGCAACTATAAAGTTGTTTTCCTCATCTCATCTGTGCCTGTTGGCAGACATAAATATCAACTGTCACAGTGACTGAAACTGTTTCATTTATGTGTCTATTTTGTGTTGGCTCGTTTTTTGGAAATATAAACAACCCCATCGGGTTTTTTTTTCACATTGGCACGTCTCAAAGGAAATTCCTTTTTCTAAAAGAAAGGATAAGCAAATATTCTCAAGCTAATCAAAGCCCTACTCATGGACTACATCCACAGCTTTATATATATGTATATATATATATATATAAAAAGCTAAATTATGTCTCTGGAGCATGTTTTTAATATATTTCAAGGCATTGGGTGAGATTAGGGTAATCAATTTCAATGATTTCTGCCAGAAAGTCAAAGGAATTAATGTAGACGGTAGAAATTCATGACACCAGTGCTAACCTCATTAGATGGTCCTGCTGCTGCACCACACCTAACATTGATACTGCGGAGAATTATGGATTTGTCATCGCTTGCATTTCTCAGAGTTTATATTTGTTTAATTAAAAGACTTATGACATTGTAATTAAACAGTAAAAGCAAACTGTAGCTAGTGCTTGGAATCTTTTGTCTTTTCTTATAGCAAGTATGACTCTAAAGCCTGACTGATAGATTCTAGGCAATACTTATATACAGTATCGGTGTCAGTGCATGACTATTACCACCATGAGCCTGATCTGGTGGGTGTTGAGGACATTTTTAGCCACTTGGTCAACCACTTTGGACCAGACTGAAATAACTCAACAACTATAGGATGGATTGTTTTTGAATATTTGATTAGACTGTGTTCTCCAGAGGGTGAACCCTAATGACTTTAGTGATCCCCGACTTTTCCTACTGTGCCACGAGCAGGTCAACGTTTTCACTTGAATGAATTCTCTCAACATCTACTGGATGGATTGGCATAAAACTTACAGATATTCACAAAACGTTGGTGATCCCCTATATTTTTTCTCCAGTGCCATCATCAGGGCAACAATTCAATGCGTTCAACACTTTGGTTTGTGACAAAATACCTGCAAAACTAATGCCATTCCCCTCCACCTCAGCTCTACTTTGTGTTGGTGATAATTAGCTAATGTTAGCATGCTGTATGGAAAGCTAAGATGTTGAACGTGGCTTTTTGTGTGACAAAACAAAAGGTATAGACAACCCAAGTCCACTGAATACACAGTAGAGGAAGAAACAGCGAGAGATCTTGTGCCACAATGACCGTCTTTGCTCAAATCAATTGCTGCACATTGAATAAAATGTAGATTTTTGTCCTCACTGGGGCGTGAAATGTATAACATTTCATAATAGATGTCCTTTTACAATATCACAGTGCTTAACACCAAACAAAATGCTAAAAGTATAGAATCAGTTCGCCCCGGTCCAATTTACGTCCAAATTATAGCTTGAATGTTGTGTTTTCATGGTAAATCCCAACTGCCTCTGACCTGAGAGCGAGTCCCTTTGTGTGACAAAGCAGTGACTCATGGGAGCCTCCATGTTGTCTCATGTGCTGTAAGGCTGGATGATGTCCAAGCTGCTTATCCTGAAGGCGGCCAAACTTTTGCTTTCTGTCCCCACTGCAGGGTAGGCTCAAGATTTTGGCTGGCATTAGGCTGACAGAACAATCCCTTTAAGATCTCTGGCATCTTCACTGTGGCCTTATGAAATCTCTATTATATTGCCTTTTGATGCTCATATGTTTTATATTTATTAGTGAAGAGGAGATCACATAAACTGAAATGAATGCATAACTGAGCTCACAGTTCCCCCCCCCCCCCCACCCAGCTGACACTGTCACTTTGACTGCTCATGTTGAAGAAAAATAAAAATCACTCTCCCACAATCAATACGAAAGCTGTCATGGCACAATCGATTACTTCTTATTTAAATCCGCGAGAGCTACTCAAGATGTTCTGTTTTCTCATCCTCGTGGCATCAAACCTTTTGTTAAAGTCTGAGTAAATATTATGCAGCACGTCCTCAACACAGCAGGACAGTGATGGATTATTGGGTTGATAGTGAGATTATGCAGGTGAGACAGCTCCAAGCCTTTAATCCCACGCTCTTTTCAGGGAAACTATGTGTTGTCTGTGCTCCGTTTGTTCTGTTCGGAAGATGCAGTTTTATTTTTCTTCTTCTAACTTGTTAGAAGTCAGAGCAGGGTACCAGATGCACAACTGAGTGTTAGAGGTTAGTGACAGCTCCAATACAGGGAACATAAGCAAAACCTTTTGGTATTTATATTGTTCTCATCGTCGTCGATCTTGGCTTTAAGAATTTGAAAGCAACGCTCAGCAGAATAAAATCCTACGTTTGAAAAAGAAAAGAAAAGAAAACGTTCCCCTCCCGCCAGCATCCCCTAACTAGGCCTGCTAGTGCACACTAATTAAATGTCAGAAATCAATTTGAGTGAAACCTAACATATCGAGAAAGAGAATGCACAGGAGGAGTCGGCTACAGAGTAGGTTTTGTCACTGTGCTTGGTGCCAGCAGTGGTTTGAATTGCCTACAGAGGGATTTACAAACAGCAGAAAGGGGATAAAATAGTGCCAAGAATAAAAGGCAAGGCTTTGGGCAGCATTCACTCATTACTGTCCTGAGAATTGACCACATGGGCGCTTGGGTGGACAACGTGAATTGAGTTGGAACTAATCCTGAACTAAAGTAGCTGCTCCTTTGTAGCCATAGCATGGTAGATGGGGGACGTCTGCAATCTGGGGTTGAGAGAGACAGCTTCATGGATTTGGTCTGCTCAGTTGTAAAAGTCAAGTTGAGGGGCACAGATGGAAGGCCACTGGTCTGTGAACTCACGGAAAACAATTGCTTTCAGGATTTTTTTCTTGTATTTGCTCTCCTGCTTGTTTGTGATGGCTGGAGTCTCTACGGGTGTAAGGATTTAAGCGAGTACATGGGATTTAGTTGGGTTTCAGGGAACGGGGCTGCATGAATGAGCTAATGTATCGTTGTGTGCACCAAATTACACTTAGCACAGTGAGCTAGTCAGAATCAATTCTCCTGTCCAGACCTCACTCTCTCCTCAATTACCACCCTGGTTCCGGGTTATTGAGGCTCTGTAAAGGTGACAGAGCACACCTTGGGAGCACTGTCCAGGTGTGATAAAGCACTAACAAGTCAGAGTGCAGCGCCCCTGGACGGATTTGGCGTCACGGCTGGTGTGTTCCCATTACAAGGTGCTCTCTAATTTTATATGAGCAATGGATCAAATGACTTTGTGATGTGCAAGGGGTTGCGTGTCAAGACATATTTGCAGAAGTATCACCACATTTGCTGTCTTGCCTTGCTTTAGCGAGCGTTTTAGCATCTTTCAGCTCTGTGTTTTGGTTTTACAGAACGCAACTTTTACTGTTTTGATTAAATCGTATTGCTATCATCAACCTCATGCACAGCAGGCAGCTGTTTGTTCAGAAGTTCTGAAAAGCACACTGTATGCTTAATGTTGCCCAGGACAAAATAGCAAGAGCTTGTAAACTAACTGGTGAACATGATGGAGCAACATAGTGGAGCATTTATTAGCTAAAGAGACAGATATTGCACCTTGAAGTTGGTGGAGACCAAAACTGAGCTAAAAGGTGAATATTTTAAACTTGTGCCCTTTCAAACACATCTCTCTAACTTCATAACAACGTTTTATTTTAATGCTGCTGAATTTTAATTCCGGTCTGACACTTGATATTTACCTGTAGGGCTAAATTAATATATTGCCTGTGAACAAGTGAAAGTAAAAAGCAGATGTGTGTGTGCATGTGTGCATATATTGGGTTGCCTCTTAACATTTTCAGCATATCTTCATAGACTGATGAGGTAATGCAACACAATAAAATGCTGGGGGGGAGTAAGCCACAGTGCCTGAGGGCCTCTGTCTCTAATGATGGAAGAGAGAGGCGGCTGCAAGGTCTCTTCCCTGACAGACAGCACACCAGACAACTAGTTAACCCTCTTCTCTCTGCTCAGCCTATATTCAGCCACAACCTCTGCTCTCCACACATCATCTGTCTCCCCAGTTCCAAACTCACTCCACAGAGGAAAGACTTAGTCCTGCAGACTGACTGTGCCTGCTTGTACCTCATTTAGAAAGCTGCTGAGTGGAAGTTGCCCACGCCCCCCCCCCCCCCTCCCCCTCTTTGTCTGAAAGCTTATGATTATCTCAGCAAGTCAACTTTGTTACCTGAAACAGTGCATGCTTCTGCAGTTTCTGACTGCTGCTGCAATATCCCTAAAGTCAGTCAGTGTAGCTGTTTTCCGTGCTGTATAGGAGAAACAATCAAAAGCCTGGAGCTGTAGTTACACTCAGCCTGTATTGAGTATCATAAGCAACTAACCACTAATTACCACAAGTGCTGGTGCACTTTGCTCTTGCTTATAGCTGTATAATGACCCAACTGATAAGACCAGAACAAGAGCTGGACCCGGTGACGAGGGGATGCAAAGAGGGAGCTTTCAACCCCAAGCCCTGGGCGTAAATTACGTAACAATATAGTAAAATATTCATGAAACACCATGGGGATGGAAACCTGCCTGCTCTGAAGTGCTGAGCAAACACTTCACCCTCAGCCACTCTAAGACTGTGAGGAGGATAAGGAAAAGCCCAAAAGTAAGGAGCTGAAAAACAATTGCAAGCATGAAGTCAGTTACAGGAAACAAATGATTTCCCTGGTGAGGACAGCGAGCAGCGGTAACAGCATTAGTTCCAAATTCATATTGGTGGTTTGTTATGTGTATTGTATGGTTTCATGAGTGTGCTCTTTGTGTTTATTAAATCATCAAATAAACATGAAAATTTGATGAAGCAACTCTAAAAAAACACACACACACACAGCACACACACGCACACACGCAGCATGAAAAGAGACAAAGAGCTGCAACAATCCAGCAGACCTACTGTAAAACCACAAGCAGCGACTGACCTGCACAAAACACCTCATAAGAGCTTATTATCGTTTCAATCATTGTTTTGTAGACAACCCAGAACAATCTAGAAACGGTATTATATATTTCTTTATGGTTTATTACATAGCTTGGTTTCAACCCTGCAGTTCAGGTGCAGAAAAGGAAAACAGGTTGAAAGGCTGAGAGAAGCCATGCACGACTTCTGAAGCCATTAGAGGGATGTGATGAGCAGTGAAACTCTCTCTGCCACTCAAGGGAGCCCTACTTATGGTTTTATGTGACTTTAATGAAGGAGAAAAGAGCCGGAACCTGCCGAGCCGAGCGGTGCCATGCAAGACTACAACCTTAGCTTTACTTATTAGTATCAATATCCTTACGGCGAGCACAGAGAACTGCATTTAATTGCAGCAGAGTGGTTTTCTGATGGCTTTTGCTGACTTTTAAATTCTCACCTCATCTTCCTCTGCTTCAGTTAGTGATTACCCGCTTTTCAACCATCGCCTTTGGACAATTGCCAGAGAATGAGCATCATTTGGTTCCCAATTTACCAGAATTTCATGCATGAGAGAAAAGAAAAGATCGGCCAACTTAATATCCATACTCTATAACAGGGGTGGGGAACCTCCGGCCTCCAGGCCGTATTCGGCCCGGCCCTTGAGGTAATTCATAAAACGCACGTAAAAAACGATTATTTCTTTGTGGAAGTAAAAGTTCAGTGTGTCTAGTTTGTGCGGACGTACTTGCGGTGATGAAAAATAATCTCGAGCATCATTACTGCACGAAACATGCCGAACTGCACGAGCTGAAAGGACGAGTGCGTTTGGATAAAGTTAACGCTCTTCGGCGGAGTTTGGCCGAACAAGCAGCTCTCTGCAGAGCGGAACATACAAACATGGACAGATAGAGAGGTAGACCACCACACCAAGAACAGACTGTTCCACCACTGCTGTGCAATTATCACTGCCATGTGCAATACTCGTTTTATTTTCTATCAACCACTTGGTACTTTTTATTCTATTTAATTATTGTGTACTGCCTTTTTACTTCATATGTTCTTTTGCTGTGACACGATACATTTCCCTGTTGTGGGACTAAAGGATTGTTTTCTGATAAAACAGAAAGATACATGGATACAAAAGTTGCTTTTTTGCACAGCATAAAAGAAAGGTGAAATGCAAAAAAAATTGCAGAGGTTATGAGTTCAATAATTAGTACGGCCCCTCGAAGGATGTTGTAAAAAAAAATGGCCCTTGATAGGAAAAAGGTTTCCCCCCCCCCCCCCTGCTCTATAACATCCCTCTAGTAATACATTGCCAGGCCACACTGTCCCCCTTAAAATAACAACCTGAGCAAATTGTAATAAAATGTTTTTTTCGAAAGCCTCATTCTTCTTAAAGTCAACCTGAACAGCAGGTTAATTAAACTAAATCCAACAATGGAATCAAGGTAATTCAAATATAATGCATCTGTGCAAAACAGAGTATGGTGGATGTTAGAGATAATGAGCTAAATTAGGCACAGTGGGAACATTTGATCAACTTGTTTACATTATTACATTAGTTTGCATGCAGATTAAATACTGAAGATAAAAATTATAGAAGCAAGGGCACGAATGAACTACAACAAGGTGTGATACGCTTCTGGTTCACTCTACCTCATGCATAATTAATACCATCTTGTGACTGTGTGTATTAATATTATTAAAAATATTAAACCCAGTATTATTCTTTTCACCTGAGGCCACTCCTGGGCCCAATACAAATCACATTTCCATGGCTTCTTGTTTCCCTATCAGTGTGATTCATGACAAATTGTTCCGCCTGTCGAGTGCAAAAAAAAAGAAGATAAGTCGATTAAAGGCTTTTAAAGCTTCCCAGTTCTCTAGACATGTTTATTTGAAATACTACAGAAATGAATATCTAAAGAGCGATGTCTTAAGAATGATCGCCACAAGTGTTGGCGTTTGGTGCAACAGTATGAAAAAAACTAAAATAAGAAAGAATTTAAAAGATAGAAAGAAAAAGACACGCCAGGGCGAAGTCACTCTGACCTGTTAGGTCTGTTAGATATGTTCTGTTGGGAGTCTGTATTTCAGACGGGGTTGATGAAGCATTTGTCTGTCAGATTTGAGCAATATATACCGATTCACTCTTCAGCTGATTGGAGGTGTTCCAATAGTAAAGTTGGGCAACTTATTGCTGTTGTGCAATACATTATCACAGTGTTAAATATTCCAAATGGAGAAACCCTCGAAATGTCGGGACACTTGTGCGTTTTCCAGGTTGCATGTTCTTACGTCCTGTACATAGCACCACTGTGACCAACCTGCCTGTTCACCATTCATGTTAGATCCTGGATGTACTGAAATGTTGGTGTTAAAAAAACAAACCTGAAACATGTCAGAAGTGTTTCATCATCCAGTGACTCGAGACTTCCAAATACTGTTTGAAGCAGGAATGACGATCACTGGAGGTGGATGCATTTCCACATACTCTATAACCTAAAAGCCTGTTCTTACACTTCTCCCTCCTTTCATCTGATCCCACCGCTGATGCAGAGAGTCAGACAGGATCAGCTCATGGTTATTCGGCTGCAGTGCTGGGAGATGCAGAACATGCTCTGCTAATGGCTTCTCCCAATACCCATGTCAAGGAGAGACTGGAGATTCTTAGATAGCAATAGTGCAGGCCACTCAATGCTTGCGTGACCATCCAGTATAACTTACTTTAATGTAGCTAAAGAAATTGAGGCACAAACTCTTGCATGTCCTTTTTCTTCATTAAGAGACTTCATTGTCAGTTCCAAATATCAAAGTGTATGTGTCCGCTATCTCGTGCGATGAGTAGTTTGGAGAAAAGTATTTTTTAGTAACAGTCTTTTGAAATATAGTGTTTCTTGCTTTGAGTGAAGTGGCAGCATCCTGTAGCATTCTCATCTGTCTCTCAATGGGATGTGTCCTTCATGTTCAAGGCCCTCTCTAGCAGGTTGTTCAACCCCACTGGGCAGATACCTTTTTAAGGCCATTGTCC
The DNA here is from genome assembly GCF_900634415.1 of Cottoperca gobio. NCBI lineage: Eukaryota > Metazoa > Chordata > Actinopteri > Perciformes > Bovichtidae > Cottoperca > Cottoperca gobio. The sequence continues at coordinate 4,177,115 of NC_041361.1, forward strand.
ATCAAAGAAAAGGATTCCTGCTCGCTCTGACTTTGGCCTAGAGGGAGAAAAACTTCCTTTCAGTCCACCTCAGCTGCTATCAAAATCTGTGTATCAATATATTCACATTCATACTTTTGCCCAAGAACACCAGAGCAGCTCAATGCCCTTTGGATTTAAGAAAAAAGGAAAAACTAAGCAACTTGTTCCCACTGCTTTTGGCATGCTGTTTGGAGCACACAACAACTCTTTGGCAAAACCCTGTCCAAATAGAGGCTTGCCAATTAGCTGTGTGAAGACGTCTCACAAGCCTGTGAGTGGACAAGGCCCTCCTCTGGCGACTTCATGTACCCTCCGCAAGGAGGCTGGCAGCTTTTCCAGTCTTGTTTTGAACATTTGGGGTTGGGTTTTTGGGTCTCTTTGGATTCACGCTTCAGCTTGCAAGTAAAGGTGGCATCAATGGGGTAGGACATTATTTTGGGAGGTGTTTATGTCTCTCTTCCGCCCTGTGCTCTGTACTAAGAAGAGACAGAGTTGCTGTCTCCCACACCCTCTGCTTGAAAATAATGGCTTATTGCGGACTAGTTGTTGTTGACGGCCTGCTTTGGAAACATCTCCCACATAATTGGTGTATAGATATAACACAGTCCTGTGCAGGCTGAGAAAATGATGTCCTGTGACATTAAAGTGCTGGGGCAGCGTACTGACTATGTCTGTTTTTTGCTGAGCAATGAGATGGTTCCGGTGTGAGATATGTCACCGAGCTGCAAGAATAATAATGCCCATGTGTATCCCGCTGATTTCGTGTGACAGTCTGTGACACAAGAAGACATGGATGTTCAGCACTATGGTTTGTGATGGATGGATACTGATGCCAGCCTTGTATTAGGTAGCTCATCCATCACTTTCTAAAAAAGCAGCAAGGGTGTAGGCATGCAGCATTTATTGTGGTTGACTTCTGACATGCAAATGAGGCTTGTGACGCGGCGTATTGTTCTATTCACCCTCCAGCCCTCTGCTGAGCAGTTAGTCAGCACAAGAATGGCGGCAGGCAGGTAGGATATTGTTTAATCAATGTAACAGCAGGGATTTCAGGCTTCATCTTCTCTAGGGCTCTTTTAAAAGATGAAGCCTGCAATAATAGAACAATGGCTTCATATTGTATTTCTACACAACGATGGAAGTTCTAGCAGTGTTCTCTGCTTCTTCACTAATCACTTCAATAATAGATAAAGAACTGGGAAAGTAAGCCTATTAGATACTTATTGGGCACATACATGCACATTTTAGTGAGTAGATTAATATAAATAAGGCTCTCATTTGTATTCATTGTGCAAGGGGTTACAATACATAACCCCTGTCTTCTTGCATCTAGTCTGGCAGTGAATATCGGGGTGAAAACAGAGACAACCTGTTGTGACACAGTCCTTATGCTCATTAGTTTGTTTGTGGCCTGGACTTTTGTTTGACAGCACTAAGCAGGTATTACAGAAGTCCTGTCATCTGTTGTTTAGGCTGTGTGTTGCTCTTATTTGCACATTATATTTACATCTGCTGAGCCAACACAATGCAGAGGCTCATTTTATGCACTATATACAATAGCAGTGCAATGAGCTCATGATGCCATGCATGGCTTCCTCGTATTAATTAGTAGAAATCAACACTAAGGACTCTTGGCAAATTAATGTCATTGGTGAGGAGAAATATTGTGTAAGGATCAGATCCTAGTTCTCTAGACACGTGGGAAAACATGTCTGAATCTAATGTGATTCAAGCTTCAGAGGGAAATAAAAAAAGAAGAAAAAAGAAAAGCAATAAGAACGCGGACTGGAAATTTCTGAATGAAAAGTGTTTGTGATTGTGTGTGCATGTTTATTCCATTAAAGTTAAGTTTGCTTACAGTGTGGACTGCAACAATGATCAGAAAGATATTGAAGAAAAAGTAAAGTAAGAAGTAGATGCTGTGGAAGAAACTGACCTTGAAGAGACGCAAAATGTTGGCTACCATGATTGACACGGAGCTGGCAGATGCACCAATCACTCCCACCACTCTCTCAGGCTTAGTGATGATGGGCGGCCCTCCGCTGAGACACTTGACATCAGTTGAGTCTTTCTCAATCAGCGCCTGAACAAATGTCAGCGACTGCTCCAGAGCATGGGTGTCCCGGGAGCAGGTGTCCAGAATGCGCGCCCCCAGAGTGATATTAGGCAGCAGCTCATTGTCATTATTGATACGATCCAGGGCAAATAACATGGCCTCCAGCCTATGGATCCCCTTCTCCTTCTTCAGCTCCCCACAGGCTTTGCCATCGTTTCCCCTCGCATGCACTGGGAACAGCCCACCCAGAGATATGTCCCCATCGATGCGAATTGAATTGAGGTGTGTGTGGCCTGGCATTTTGGGTTTGGCTGCCAAGGCGATCGAGAAATAACAAGCCAGCAGCAACACCCAGCAGCAGACACCTCTGTTGCAGCCAATCCACGCTCTCTCAAAGCCTCCTCTCAGAGTCATAATGAAAGGCTAAATCCGCATCCAAATACAAGCTCAAGTCCTTTGAAAACAAAAGCGGCGTGCGCACATATACCCACACAAACACACACACACAAATGTTCTGAAGGGTAGCCGCAATGTTTTTTCAGAGCAGTCGTCTTCAGTAGTCCCTTCTCATGGTTTCTAGCTCTGACACAAACTCAGTAATAATTATGCCGCCTCGCTCTCTTTATCTCTCCTTCTTTCTTCTTTCCTTCTTTGTGTTTTACTCTTTTTCAGCACCTGAGAGTAGTGGCTACATGCGACAATAAACAGCACAAGGGTGAGCTGAGACCGAGTCCACAGAGAGCTTTCTCATTAGGCAAGAATCAAAGTGGGAAGTTAGCCTCTCTTCTCTGCTTCTCCCGGTTCACTCCAGTGCATTTAGCGCTCCTCTTGGTCCTTCAAGCAGGCAGAAAGTCATGAGCTGACCCAGTGGGTTCAGCAGCAGGCTCCTGGAAAAAAAAAAAAAAGAGAGGAGAGGTGTTAGACACTAAAGAAACAACTGAAAGAACAACTCTGTATTTCTTACAAAAATGAGAAATTAAATCTGTCATATTGATCTGATCGGGTTTGCCTTGTATTAGCCTCCAACACAACCCTACTTCAATCAGTGGATGGGAGACAAGGTGCTATGTCACCCTTTAATTGACGTCCTATTCAGAACCGAACCACACATTTCCATTGGACAGTCAGAGATCCAAACTAGTTTCTGGATCCTAAAACTCAAGCAGATACCTGGACCCAGCTCTCCACACAGGAAATCTGTTCCATGTTGCACCCATGCCTCCACTGCTTTCAGAGCACTGCAATGAATTATTTCTATGTGCCTTGAGCATAACTGATTTGCTGCTGCTTGGCACCGTTCCATAGGCTTCATAACCGCACGCTGTTCTGCTCATATATACTCTCCGGAGTGTTTTACCAAAAGGTTATGAAATATAGTGCTAAATTAAGAGCATGGGATGCTGATAATCAAAGAAACAATATTCCTCGGGTAATGAACACATCTGCTCTTTGCACATCTGAGTCCTTGTAGTCTCTCCTTCCTCTAGTATAGAGGTAATGGGTATATATGTGTGTGTGCTTTCTCCCAACAGCTTCCCCCACAGTGCCAGACTAATAGAGCAGAGGATTTGGACACAGTGGGAGAGTCCTGCAACACTCCCTCTCCCTCTCAATTGACCATCTCACACACGTATCTGTCAGGCTTTACTTCATGCTGCTTTTGTATGCTAACATACAGCCTCCTGTAGTGGTGCGGCCTGTTATGGAGGACACAGAGGGCAAAATCTCACTCAGGACTGGAAAGTTGTGCTACCTTGCAGCAGCTGTCAAACCCCTTCACTCTGGAGGAGGGATATTTTTGCAGGTATTTTACTGGGGGGTTGAGGTATGGTGGCTGGCAGTAATATTCTTCTGTAAAGTTGAGTACATATTTGTAGAACTATCTCATTAAAGCTGAGGTGCCAAGAGGTTTGCCACGACTCATGAATTAAAGACAGCGTTGCCGCCTGCCAGTCACGTGTGCATCTTAGCTTTCTCATACTTTGGACATCAAATCAAATAATAAAGAAGTCCTGCTCTAACACTACACAGTGGCCTATCTTGTGCTGCTTCTCCCATCCTGCTGGGTACCAAAAGAAGATATTTATATCATCCTGCACGGATCATCCACCTAAAACACAGCATCCATTATGGATGAAGGCCTACCAGTCGCTGCAAAACAACTCGTTCTAAAGGGGAAGCCTAAGAGAAGGATGAGAGAAGGATGGTAAAGCCTAGAGGACGGGTGGCTTGGTCTTTGTGAAAGAGTTGAAAACAAACAAACGGATAGGAAGCTGCTGCACTTGCTCAAGGTGGTGTCTGGGTAATGATGATGGAGCGCCACCTGCTTTTTAACCACCATTATAAAAAGACCATATAGAAGGAAAATGGCCCATGTTGTATGGACCATAATGATTCTCCAGCGCACTCTACGCTTTACTTTGAAAAGATTTGCAGCATGGGTGGGCCCGAATATATCTTTTTAATTTGACAATTGCATTACTCTTCGTGGGCATTTTGATAATAATGTATAAGAGAATAATAATCTCATAAAAAGCTGCAGTGAGGGAATGTGCTTCTTATTTCAAATCACCTTCTACGTTGTTGTTGTTATTATTATGATTACAAACTAATAAAGCTACAATAGGGATGACATTACAGTGCACCATGCTGAACAAAACTACCAGACAAATGTCTTTTAGTGTTAGACAATAAGTCGTTTTAAGAATAGTCCTTGACATCTGAGAGATGAAGTCCTCCCGGCCTCTCAAGATCTTTTTGGAAAGGGTGGACAGCAGTGCCCCTTCACTGTCATCACTCTGTAACACTGCATGCTCAGTGGCAGCTTCACCAGATGTTTAGTTGCAAGGCCCAGATGGGCAGAGCAGATAAACATCAGCTGTCTAGCAGAGAGCAGGAGTTAAGGGAAATGGTAGAATCCACAGAGAGACCGTCGCCCCTCACTGTGACGAGGAGGAATTCCGACTTCCTCTGCACTCAACACAGTTCCCCCGCTGCTGTGTGCACTGCCACACTGATGGCTGACAGAGCTACAGGGTCTACTCCACTAAGGGTTTCTCTCAAATGGAATCGCACGTTGCCTCGGAGTAAACTTGTGAATACAGCATTTACTGGAGGGTTTCAAGAATGTAAGAGCTAGGGATGCCTTTTTGTGCCTTCCACACGGTTGAGTGAGTGGGAACCATTCCTTAAAGGGAAATGAATCTCATCAACGCTCAGTTAATCTACAGCATGTTTAGCACTTAAAAATGGCTTGAAGGCAAGTGAGTGTAAACGTTTGGGTGACCACGGAGTAAGCAATGATTTCAGGTTCGTTCTCTCTCTTAAAAGGTCAATAGTACATAAAATCCCAGTTGTGGAGAACGACTTCTTGATTTTCTTTTAGATATTTTAAAATCTATCTTGCTAATTGTTTCCAGAGCAATTAGCTGCATATGTTTGGAGTATTTTTTTCTAATAAAGGCTTTTTTTTCAGCAACACCACACACACTCTGTTCTGACATTTTAATTGAATGCAATGTACTTCAATTTGTTACAAGCATGAGAAAGTTTAATGCTCACTAGGGAGTTTCTCTTTGGGATTTAACAAAGTATTGGAGAGCTGGAAAAAGATTAAATGCTAAAAAAAAAATGAAGAGCTGCCTCTGAAAAAGAAAAGTACAAACGTTTTCCCTGCCAAATGATCAAAGATTGCCAGCAGCAATTCTAAATGTTGAATCAGCCTATGACGGCTCGCCAGCCATCACCAAGGACAAGCTAACTCCCACCGAACCAGACTGCTTCTGAGACAACTCAGTTAATAATCAGCAACTGAGTTTCATCTCAGCTATTGTTTATATACAGCTGTTGAATGTGACTCAGTATATTTACTAAACCTTAGTACAATGTTGGTACTTAGTACTTTCTATTTTATGCTCCTTTATTCTTCTATTTCTTTCATTTCAGAGGCAAATATTTTACTTTTTACTCCACTACAGTTATTCGACAACTAGTTACATTGCAGATTTATAATAGAAAATACAAATCAACTCATAAATTATAATGTATTATTACAGGTTAAGTAGTTAGAATGAGCTGCTACCTTAATTATAATTAACGTCATTATAATCCAGTGGTTTAACAATCATTATTCTGAAATGGGCCATTCTTTATAGTGAGTACTTTTACTTTTTGCAGTATAATTTAGTTTAGTAAAGTTTTGAATGTATGATGGTTACTTGTATTTCTACCCTGTGGTATTGCTGCTTTTACTTAAGTGAAAGATCTGTATTACCTTAGGGCCCGAGCAAGTACGTGCAGTGTCGAGTGCGACCTCTTGAGATCTAAAAATATTTCTAAGTAGTGCATTACTGTATCTACACACTGTGTAGTCGTGTATCGTGAGGGGATCACTATTAACTGTCACACTGCAGAACAGCATGCTGAGTACAGCTCGCTCTCTGTCGCTCCCTACAGTACATTAAATAACAGATGAAGAAAGAGAGACCGTGATCTACTACCGGACATATTTATTAGTGATTTTTTTCAGGAACCGTTCATCCAATTGACTTCTCTCTTGGTGGCTGTGTTGTCGAGGACCCAATGAAGCGCAGGGGCGAAGGTGCAATTGTTTGGTTGTGCGGTTCTCAAGAAAGCTGAAGCAGCGATATCGGAGGGGCAAGTAGCTAGCACGTTTAGAACGGGCACTGCACTAGTACATCATCAAAGCCATCTTTAGCGTTGGTGTGAACACGAGCCACAACTGTCTTTAAATGCTCGGTTTATTGTCTCCTATACGACAAGAATTCCGTTGAATACCATAAAAGCTTTAACAATTATCTGCATCCACACTTAGCTAACAATGTGAGCATTTGATTTAAGTTAATTTAAGTCTTTGCAGAAAATACTCCTGCTTTTACAATTAATGCTGTCATTCTGTCCAAAACAAAGAAGCAAAGAAATGCAGCAGGACACACCCCTCGATTTTACATCCCTGCCGTCACTGCGAAGCCTCACAACGACATGCGTCCTGCTAATAGGTCTGTCACGGTGTAGCCGAGACCGTCTGACAGTGATATCCTAATCCGACAGGGAACTGCTGTTTCTGCTTCAGCAGAGGAGATGCTTAGGCCTAAAAGACCAATATGATCACAGTGAAGAACGGAGATAAAGTCCTCAGTGCAGACAGTGCTACGCAGGTCTGCTAGATTACATAGATTGTTTTCCTGTGCCTTCAGATTTGTTACTTATATATTTTTTTGTTATTGAAAATGATCAGGTACTATATAAGTTCTGAACAGAAGTGGAATTCTTGCAGTAGCTCATTGTGACTCAACTGCACAGCTGTTTTAAAGAAATTGTCATTTTAACAATATTGTCTCGTAATTCTAAAATCCCAGCAATCCATCAGAGGAGAGAATTGTAATGTTCAGTTGCCTCTGTATAATTTTTCTGTGTCAGTTTCAGCTGGAATTAAAAAAAAATTGGTCAAACTGATAACTGTGACTATTGTTTTGTAGACAATAAAGGCAGCGGGGGGGGGGGGGAAAAAGCCTGTCCTCATTGCCAAGGAGAGTTTGTGACGGATCCTGTAAAAGCAGTGACTCACTGGTGTTTGAGGAGGATGCAGTTTATTAACACCTCAATGTATTGTAGGAGAGAATGTGATGCAGAAATGTCTACAGCATGTGAGAGATGTCTTGTAACATGTCTGTACGTTAAAATGGCATTTTTGTTTTTATTAACTGTAAATGCAAATAGTAAATTAGGTGTGTGTGTGTGTGTGGTGGGGGGGTTCAACACTGACGACAAAAATATAAACATCAAAAGTTATTATTAAGGTTTTTAGTCACGTCCATTAGAAGACCCATAATGCTTTGGGAGGGTTTAATTAAAATTACGCCGAATTAGCAAATAGTAGTTCCTGTATGAAATGTACGGATTACTTTGATACTGAAGAAAACGTAAAAACGTGATGATTCTCAAGCACGTTCCGGACTTATGAGGAGCATCTTTTCTTCTCTGATTTCTAATCAACTTTATGGATGTTTATTCGCGATGGACAGCAGAGACGGTGAAATCCTCTGGAAGATTAAGTCGCACTGAAACTAAATATATGTGTCAGTTTGAAAACCCCTGTGATGTCAACATAGTTTTCATTTAAAAGTACAGAGTCACCTTTGTGGTAAATATTACACAAATCACTGGGGATGCTTCGTATTCTGAGGCAATTTAATCCGTGTGAAACTTTTCATGTATGATGAGTCACACTCAAGGCAGTGAAGACATAAAACAAGGGTGTGGAGAGCAGAGGGGAGTGTGCATAAAGCTGTATTACATGCATTGTATATACTAAGGTTACCTGCATCCATCCCATCTCCACAACCGACATCAGACACCCACCTCAAAGATAATCCCCCTTTTCTCCATCACCCTCTTCCCCCTCTCCAGGACAGTGTCCATTAGCTCGCTCAACCAGACCTTGAGATATTAGAGCCGATTCATATTCACTCATTAACACTTTCTTCATGCAGAATGCAGATTCCATTAACAAACAGTATGTGTTACTGCCCTGGGCTAACAGGGAGGATGATTCAAGACTTCTGTGGAGAACATGTAACGGTGAAAATGCAGAATGAGTCAAAACAACTCCATAAAGAGGTCACGATGACATAATAATGAGATTATGGATTCACAAGACTCTTTTCTTTTGTGTTCATACCCGAATCATAAGGTGTCTTTGTTGTTGTGTCTATCAATACAGTCTGGATGCAGACAGAGTACAAGAGTATCTTATGTGTATTAACAAATGTCTTCCTCTCAGCTGGAACGCTTTTGTTATCGTTATTGATCACGACGATAGAAATGAATAACAGAATTGAACTGTAGGTCGGATTTCCACTATATGCCAGTTTTTAAACCATGTGTCCTTTTCACAGCATGTACGTAAAATGTGAATTATTCATGGCTAAATCCTTCAAGGCTCTGCCATAATATGTGCAATTAATGGTGTAAGGATCGCAGGGTGGGGGTGAAGGAAAGATATGACTTTGTCCTTATTTAGTTCAAGACAGACATTTTGTTTTTGAGAGCGAAAGAGAGATAAGAAATGTGTGGATGAGAGGCAGTGTAGCAATGAACAAAAGGGACTAGCTGAGGCTTTGTGTGTGTCCCACTTTGCTTGGACTAATTTTTCATGTCGTACTACAGTTTACAACATCGGCACACAAAAGTACCCTTTGAGCTTTTGCTGTTGAGGAGCCAGGCTCAGTAGTTCCTAAGTGCTTGAATCAGGATGTCCTAAATGTGCCAAATGAGACGGGACAGACGGGAGAGTGGACAGTACAGTTTATTCAAAAACTCAAATGTCAACAAACCAAACAATCTATTATTTGATCAATGCAACTGATTATTGTCACCTCAGGCAAGCAGGATTATGGAAAAACTACTGGCCCGATTTTCATGAAACTTGGTGGAAGGATGTAACGTGGGCGAAGGAAGAACCCATTACATTTGGGAGCAGATGCACAAATTATTTTTGGCTTTTGTTAACATTGCGAGATACGACATGGCCTTGGTGGAGGTCTGCGCTCTCCGATTGCCCTTCTAGTTGCTTATAAGTTTCTCCTTGTTTCGAGAACCATGACTTAGAAAGAAAGCAGCAGTGTAAACTCTATTAGTAAAACAATCATGTAGATGTTGAACGTTTCTCACAGTCACTCCAAATGTGGCATTTCATTTGCCACGGTTCTCAACCACGTGAGAATAAATACAACATATCCAACCGTTTGATAGTCAAGTCTTGTATCCTGCAGATCGATAAACTGGTGTCCTGCACGTGGAGATGAAAGATCAGGAATGACATATGAAGTCAAAATGAGAGGAAGGACTAGAATTGGAATTTTTGTTTTCACAGTAAAGGCTGAGTTTTAGACCAGAAGTTAATCTTGAGGTATACAACCATTTGTAGGTGGCACTTCCACCTTTTTGAAGTACATTTCAGCATATGGAGTTCCTACACAAAGTGGAAACGAGATCTCTATAGGTCTGAAGAAAACAACAAAGCTAACAGGCACATTTCTTTCAAGCTAGAATGAAACAGTGTGTGCTGCACAGAAATCAAATGAAGGAAGACTGTGGCAGCTGCCATGTAAAGCGCTCTCTGAATCCAATAAATCTCTCTCCAAGAGCAGCACCCTAATAGTCAAGTAATAGCTGGCTAAGAGTGCTAAGCACATTTCACAGTGTGCAGGGGAGATAGTTTTATCACATGAAGCGAATGCAACAACTGCACCTCCCTTGGTGGTGACAATAGGGGGGCAAAGACGTATTTGTGAGGAATCACACATTTCAAATCGCACATTGAGCTTCTAAGTATAGCCCCGGTTTATCTGCGCTCCTGGAGACAGAAGCGACTGTATGAATACTGCATCCCTCCGGTTGCTGCCACCCTGTCAAAGAGGGTTTCAATGTTGAGGCATGCTTGAATGGATAAAGTGGAATCCACTTCTCTTCTGAGTTCCTTTACATACAGGCGTGGGATGCAGACGGGAGCTGACTGTTCCTGAAGGACTCAAAGACAACATTAGGTTTGAGGAAGAACGAGTGAGAGAGAAATCTTTCCTGGAAACTGTAAACATCAGAAAGTGATGTATGATTGCCTCCACCAGCCAAAGCCCCAGTTTAAAATGAGATCCAAGTGCTCAACAGGGGAATTGGGGCGGGAGGCAGTCTGTTTACAGCGACTGTGTTTCTTTCAGCGGCTAACTCGGCTTTCTTTTTCCTCTGCACCAAATATTTACTTCCTGGTAAAAGCAAGCAAAGTGACGTCCAGCAATGCAAAGTGGCACAGCTCTCCCTGCCATGATTTCACTGCTGAACACCTGGACCTCATTTTCACTGGCACTGTCACTGGGGGAGAAAATCCTGCATCCCCTTTCTGATGAATGGTGTTTTCAGGAAACGACATGTGAGCTACAAACCCGACCAGCACAATGCTGGTTTGTGCCGTTTCCACTTCATTTAAATTTGGCTCGCAAAATGTCTCATGCGTGATATGACAGCCGGAGCCTGGTAAACACTGGAGTCTGATAAACACATTCATTTCACACAGTTAGAAATGATTATCTTCAATATGTTGCCCTACCTGATATTTATGATATTTACCTGATACTTATTGCAACTTGTTTAACTTCAAGAAGTGCTCCCACTGCTTTAACCACAGCACCTCAATCATTTAGTCTGGAGACCTAATATAATACCTGTCACTTGTACTCTCTGTGGCTTTCTCCACCCCTGTCATTACCCAGCATGCGGCGTGCTGGCAGGGCAAATGGAGCGTACCCTGAGAGATTTGAATGTCAGGAGGTCAAAGCAGCAGGACCCTAATAACATGTTTCTCTCCCAGTGCACAGAGAAAAGCACTGACGCTGCTGTTTCGTTTGTCCTTTGTGCAAGAAGCTAAACTCTCAGGAATTTTAATCTCTAGGTTCTACTCGGTTATATTCAGTGCTTTATTGCCATATTCATCAGTTTTACTGGTTCCTTTCTCACCAGGATCATGGCTTCCAGTGATTTTATTGATTCCTAATGTTACTGTACGGTATATATCTTTTATTTTACTGTTTCTAAAACACCTGCACTTTGCTTCTTGTCAGGGGTGTTTTGTGATGTAACCTTTGCTGCAAAACTAATCGTCCCCGTTGGGTCAATAAAACGAAAGGGAGGTGCTCAGTGACAAACACTAGAACAAGGTTGCACTGGACAGGTGGACTGGAGCAAATGGTGACTGAAAAAGAGCATGTAGAGTCTGGAGAGGGAAGGTAAATATATATATATATATAATACTTAACTATAATCGACCTCATAGCTAATGACTGATCAGCTTTAGGATCATTAAATATTCACAATTGAGAAGCTAAAACCAATTGATGTTTGCCATTTTTGCAATAAAAGATTGGCAATAGATTTTCTGTTGATTGACTATTTACCTAACAGTCGAAGCTTCATTCATAATGGTGATTCTTAAATCAATATTCAAAAGTTTTTGCATGTATATTCATTCTGTTTAAACCTGGTATTTCTGAACGGTTGCAGATAAAGATTAGTCTCCACTATTATTAGTAGTAGTTAATTGTTTGCTCTCCCGTGCCGGACATAAAGGGGGCGGTCTGGCAGCAATCTAACGGCACCATAAGTTGTATTTATATAACCACAATAACAAATAGATCTATTATTTATGATCATCTTCTTTATTTATCTTTTTAGGGAGATGATGTCAAAGCTTTATTCGGAAAAACCTTAATAGAAGCTTCACAGCCTTTCGATTAATCGTTTGAACTCTAAACGTATGATTAATCTTTGTATGGTTGTACCAAGGCAACTCAAAGCACTTAGTTAAGGTGAGGGAACAATCGTCGTTTTGGTTAAATGTTGACCAGTAACCTTAAAGAAAATCTTTCAGAGATGACAGTTGTATCAATTTTCTTATCCGTCAGCAAGAAAGCGAATAAACACTTTTACATAAAACCAAGACAAAAATCTTTCCTTAAACTTAACCAAGCGGTTGTGTCGCCTTAACCTAACCACAACCAGGATGCGGACCCTGCTCTGCAAACCCTTTAGTGGTCTTTAAATTTAATTATTAAGAAACAGAGTTGCAGTAAAATAGTAATAATTTCCTTTGCTTCAGTGGACAAGATATCCTCACAGATTGCATTGTGTACAGTGACTCCATGCTACACTATTTTACAGTTCAACGGTAGATTGATATTGAGCTGCTGGAGCATCAGGACACACACTGTTTGGGGCTCCTATCAAAGGTCCCTGTCAACATCAAAACCACCCTCTCAGGCACAATCACTTCCTGGCACTGTCATCTGTTTTTGTGGTATCATTACTAATAAACTAGAGAGCGCAGGCCAGCTTGCTTGACGCTCACTGCCAACACTGAAATCTCTCTCCTAGTTTGCCATGCATCTCTTCTTAGAGGGATCTATCCAGCTTCAAAGGGTACCCAGGCAGCCTTTGGTCTCATGACATGGATTTAATCCCCAGATTGAAGATTTTAAACATGATTTTTTATTTTTTTTTGCCCTTGTCAAATGTGCATGTTGGGCAGCTGGAGTGTGGCTGAAATAGCATGTTATGAGCATGTCAAGAGGAGTGTTGAATACGAAACAGTGAATCAAAGGGAATTACGTTATAAGCTTTGCATCATTGCTAAATAGGTTATTAAAAGCTGACATTTTTTTCCCTGATCCAAACATTTTTTCTGTGATTTTTGGCAGAAAGTGTCTCGCAAACCATCGGAGAGGTACAGTAGAACGCTGCAGGCAATTAGTGCATGATGATTGTTACAGTCAAGTGATGTTACAGTAGCATGGAAACAGTATTTGTGCATAAGCCAACTGTGCATAGAATAGAAGCAGTAAAAGGACATTTTCTCGACGCTTAATCTGCGTTTGTGGACTTGACATTCTTGTGGCCTTTTCCCTGCAATTTCTGTCTTAATTGATGTTTTCGTAAGAGTTATTCCCTGCACTCAGTTAACAGTGTGAGATTGGTGTGGTGCGGTGTCCTATTCATTTACTGTTTTATGATCCTGCTATTATAAAGCCTTTAAAGGTTGTTACTGCGATTAAAGGCTTTGCTAATACACTTGACTTGACTTTGTGGACACAGAATCTGAAATCTTACAGCAGCAGTCAGTCACGAATCCCGACACATGCGTACAGATGTCTCTCAGAGCAGGTCGAGCACATGGCTTTGTGACAGTGGGCCCCCGAGCTGAGCCACGGCGCCTGTCAGCTGTGATCCTGCTGCCATCAGAAGCCTCTGACCTGTTCTGCTGTAGAGGCTGTTTGAGGACTGAGAAGTACTTTGTAGACTTTAAACAAGCTCATTTCAAGGAGCTTTGAATCAGTGACAGTGAGCTGCAGTGATTGAAGGTGATAATGGCCAAATGAGACGTGATGATGGCGGCCTGTCCAGCTGTCCATAAATCCCATTGGGGCTCAGTGTCTAAAGCCAAGTCACTTAACACACTCCATATACTGTACACTCTGTAGCGAGCACGCCCTAATGCAAGAATACGTCCTCACACCGCTTTCTAGTCCGTAGTTGTCATAAAGAAACGTAGGACGGAGCTGTAACATGACACAAAACCTGTAAGAAAACTGAAACGCGAATGCAAGTCTTTAGGGAACTACAAATCTGGAATTTATTCACAATTTTACGGTGATACTTTATATATTTAGAGCTGGAAAAACCCTCACAATGATTTTGATAATCACTTCATCGTCAAATTAATTTTTAAAGCTAAAATGCCCAAAATTCAATGGTTTCAGCTTCTCAAATGTGAATATTTGTTGTTTTTCTGAGGCTTATATGATAGAACATCGAACACCTTTGGGATTGGGACTGTTAATTGGACAAAACAAGCTATTTGAAAACTTTTTTCATTATTTTCTGACATATTATTAATCATTAATTGATAATGAAATAATAATTAGTAGGAGTCATACAGTATTAACATCTTTATTTTAGACTTATTTTTATAATTTTTCAACTTTATACCATTATCATAAGACTATTTTAATATGAGAAAGAGATTGTTAAATGATACAAGATGTTCTGATTCATTAATTAACACAGAAAACAGTTTGTATTAATAAAGAACAACGAGTTCATTGCTCTCCCCCGCCGACTGCAATAAAATTTTAAATATATCTTCCGTGTCAAAACATAGAAACAATAGATACTCTGGGCACGGCCTTGTTTACACTGGGGCTTTCAGCAGGAAACACATTTGATTCCAAGATTCTTCCTGTATAGACTCACTGCTGTTAAATCCTTGTGTCAATCTTCAAGGTTTGTCTCACAAACATCATTTTTGCAGGCATAAAGGAGTGCAAGTTACGATTCAGGGTTCTTTGAAATACTTGAGTTTTTGAAATGCTGCGATTCTCGCTCTGTTTCTCTGTCTCTCTCTCTATGTCTCTCTCTCTCTCTCTGTCTCTCTCTCTCTCTCTCTGTCTCTCTCTCTGTCTCTCTCTCTCTCTCTCTCTGTCTCTCTCTCTCTCTCTCTCTCTGTCTCTCTCTCTCTCTGCTCTCTTGTCTCTCTGTCTCTCTCTCTCTCTCTCTCTCTGTCTCTCTCTCTCTCTCTCGCTCTGTTTCTCTGTCTCTCTCTCTATGTCTCTCTGTCTCTCTGTCTCTCTCTCTCTCTCTCTCTCTGTTCTCTGTCTCTCTCTCTGTCTCTTCTCTCTCTCTGTCTCTCTCTCTCTCTCTCTCTCTCTCGCTCTGTTCTCTCTCTCTCTCTCTCTCTCTCGCTCTGTTTCTCTGTCTCTCTCTCTGACTCTCTTCTCTGCAGTGCATGCTGGGAGTTTGTGTGCGAGTGAGACGCTGAGTGTGTGCTTTTCGATTCTTCTTTTTGATTCTTTTAGTTTAATAAGGGGTGTTAATTTAAGTTAAGTTACCTGTGATAGTTTGGTATAGGTATAGATACGTTTGGGTGTGATGGATGAGGTGTGTGCCGGTGTCTCGCCGGTCGGCGTCTGACGCCATGGTGAATGGAGAATTCTCCAAGCTTACGAGGAAACATGGCATTAAGATTTCTGCCGGTTTCCCGTGTAGTGTGGAGGATATTGGTTTAGCTGTGGGGGATGAGGTCAGATAGAGCAGTATTAGATCACTGGTGCGGATGAACGGCGCTGTCGTCATTTTCCTGGACCAGCTGGAGAAGGTGAACCGCGTCGTTGAGACAGGTATCGTAGTGAACGATTTGTTTGTGCAGGTAATGCCTCTCACGCAACCTGCAACCAAAGTTGTTATTTCAAACGTCCCTCCGTTCATAACCGATGAGTTTCTCAGCAGAGAGTTGTCCAGACACGGGAAAGTTGTTTCCCCTGTGAAAAAGATCCTGTCTGGATGTAAGTCTCAGTTACTTAAACATGTAGTGTCTCACCGTAGACAGCTGTATATGATTCTTAATAACCGGGATGTGGAGCTCAACCTCCGCTTCCATGTTAAAGTAGATGATTATGATTATGTGATTTTTGCCACCTCATCGGGTATGAAATGTTTTGGGTGCGGGGAGGAGGGACACACCGCAAGGACCTGTCAGAGGCGCGGGGACCCAGCTCCATCTGGTCCAGGAGGGGCGGCGGCTGCGGCTGCGGCTGCGGCTGCTGCTGCTGCGGAGGGCTCTCCGCCTAGGGTAGCCATGGCTCTGGTGGGGAGAGCTCCACCGGCCGCTCCAGCTGTGCCCGATCTGGCGCATGAGGTGGGGTGTGGGGAAAAATAATGGGGGGAAAAATGACCAAGATATTCTAGGTCGAAAAAAACAAGGAGGGAGATGAGGAGCAGGTACAGGAGGAAGGTGGGTTGGGAGGAGAGCAGAAAAAGGAGGCAAGTGATTTGGGAGAGCAGGTGAAAGAGGCAAGTGATTTGGGAGGAGAGCAGGTGAAGGAGGCAGGAGAGATGCGCATAGAGGAGGCATTACTTGGAGTTCACCCCAGTGGACGAGAGGGTCGCCTTCCTACGCCTTCGGGTTATGGGGGGGAAAACTCTGACTGTTGTTTGTGCCTATGCCCCAAACCTGGGAGCACGCCCAACCGGTCTATATGTGTTTTGTGGATCTGGAGAAGGCGGACCCAGGTCCCCCGGGTGATACTGTGGGAGGTGCTGCGGGAGTATGGGGTGAGGGGGTCACTTCTGAGGGCCATCCAATCCCTGTACGCCCAAAGCGAGAGTTGTGTCCGGATACTCGGCAGTAAGTAGGACTTGTTTGTAATTTTCATGGAAAGGATATCGAGGCGTAGTCGTGGAGGAGAGGGGTTGCTGTCCGGTGGCCTGAGGATCTCATCGCTGCTCTTTGCAGATGATGTGGTCCTGATGGCGTCATCGGTCTGTGACCTTCAGCAGTCACTGGATCGGTTCGCAGCCGAGTGTGAAGCGTTTGGGATGAGGATCAGTACCTCAAAATCTGAGGCCATGGCTCTCAGCAGGAAACCGGTGGATTGCCTACTCCGGGTAGGGAATGAGCCCTTACCCCAAGTGAAGGAGTTCAAGTACCTCAGGGTCTTGTTCGCGAGTGAGGGCACAATGGAGCGAGATATTGGCCGGAGAATCGGAGCAGCGGGGGCGGTATTACATTCGCTTTACAGCACTGTTGTGACGAAAAGAGAGCTGAGTCAAAAGACAAAGCTCTCGATCTTCGTTCCTACCCTCACCTATGGTCATAAAGGCTGGGTCATGACCAAAAGAACGAGATAACGGGTACAAGCGGCCGAAATGGGTTTTCTCAGACGGGTGGCTGGCGTCTCCCTTGGAGATAGGGTGAGAAGCTCAGCCATCCGTGAGAGACTCGGAGTAGAGCCGCTGCTCCTTGGCGTTGAAAGGAGCCAGTTGAGGTGGTTCGGGCATCTAGTAAGGATGCCACCTGGCCGCCTCCCTAGGGAGGTGTTCCAGGCACTGTCCAGCTGGGAAGAGACCCCGTAGAAGACTCAGGACTTAGTGGAGAGATTATATCTCCTCACTGGCCTGGGAACGCCTCGGGATCCCCCAGTTGGAGCTGGCAGATGTGGCCCGGAGAAGGGAAGTTTGGGGTCCCTTACTGGAGCTGCTGTACCCGCGACCCGACCCCGGATAAGCGGTAGACGATGGATGGATGGATGGATGGATGGATGTTGATGATGCGTGTCTTAATTAATATGTTATGTTTTTTTGCTTTTAACATCTCAGTAGTGATCGATACTTTCAGAGTGGGTGTTTTAAATGTTAATGGAGCCAGAGTCTTAAAAAAAAGAGGGCAAATCTATGAAACTGCAAAGATGAAACATGTTGATGTACTTTTTTTACAAGAAACGCACAGTGATAGTTTTAATGAGATAGACTGAAGGAGAGAGTGGGAAGGGGAAGTCATTTTAAGCCACAACACTTATCTTAGTGGAGGAGTGTGCTTCCTCTTCTCCAAGTCTTTTACTCCAGTCTCACTGGAGGTCGAGCATTTTATCGAGGGGAGGTTGCTTTTAGTTAAAGCAAGGTTTGACCTTTTTACAGCTGTTTTTATAAATGTATACGCTTCAACAATCGGTGCAGAGAGGAAGCTGTTTTTACAAAAAGTTAATGATGTGTTAAATGGCTGTGCCTTGGAGGATTTCTTCGTTCATTCAGCGTCCCATAATGCTCTGAGGCAGCTGGTCCACTCCCATGGCCTGGTGGATGTTTGGAGAAGAATGCATGCAGATGATCAACAATATACATCACCATCGAGATAATAGGATTTCAGGGACTCGCAGGGAAGGCGAGCTCCCGGCATCGACAGCCTCACAGTCGAGTTTTTTAAATCCTTCTGGGACATTTTATCAAATCAGGAAAATCAGGAAAATAAGCTGCAACCTACAAGGTCTTTTTTTACCTGGTTGTAGTAGCAGCATTATTTTATCAGCTTATGCGGATGATGTCATTGTTGTCAAAAGGAGGCAGATATTTTAACCAATATTGTAAAAGATTTTAGCACAGCTATCGGCAGCGAGGGTGAATTGGAAGAAAAGTGAAGCCTTCGCTGTCGGGGAGTGGCGTGGCGGTCTCCCAGTTCTTCCCCAAAGCCTCACCTGGAAAAGAGATGGATTAAAATATCTAGGTGTGTTTTTAGGAAAGGAAAATATAGTCCAGAAAAAATTGGGAGAATGTCACTTAAAAGATTGAGGGAAGGATTTCCAAATGGAAATTGCTGCTCCCTCAGATGTCTTTTAGAGGCAGGGTTTTGGTTTTACACAACCTTGTGGCGTCCCAACTGTGGCACCGTCTGACCTGTGTGGACCCTCCCTCAGGCCTTTTAGCTAAAATACAGAAGAAAATGGTAGATTTTTTTTGGAATGGTCTACACTGGGTGCCACAAGTGGTGCTGTATTTATCCAGAGAGGAGGGGGGACAGTGCCTAGTCCACCTGGCCAGCCGAACAGCCACTTTTAGACTTTTACAGAAATATCTTACCGGTCCGGCTGATTTGGTTTGGAGAGAAGTGGCCAGCTGTATCCTCAGACGCATGAGTAACCTGGGGATGGATACTGCTCTGTTTTTAACTGATTCAAAATTGTTAAGGGGAAGTGAGCTGCCTCTATTTTATCAGTGTTTTTAAGTGTTGGGCCCTATTTGACCATAAAAGGTGCCCTAAGTCTGACTCTCTGCACTGGTTGTTGATGGAGCCTCTAATTCACAGGGTGAGGCTGGACGTCAGCAGCAGCAACACATCCCGGCCTGATGGTGGCGCTGTGCAGCAAATGGACCCTGTGCTTACAACAGCTGGTGGATGCAGTGGGACCGGCACTGAATGATGCCCAAGCCCTGAGCTCTCTGCTGGGTCTAACCTCTAGCCAGGGTGGCTCAGAGGATCCTGCATCTCTGGAGCCAGAGACTCTCTGGAGAGGAGAGGAGCCTCCTCATCGAATACAGTCAGGGAAAGTCCGTTCCAGACCCAGCGGACCCGTTTCCAGAAATCTACCTCAGCCCAGGGCTGGGAGAACTGACCGGCCCCCTGCTCAAGGTCACTAACCCAGCAAAACTGTCGCTGCACAGACCAGGCAAAACAACTTTCTATGCGAACTGTGTGAAAAGCATCAATAGAAAAGGCCTGTGCAGCAGACCCTCCAATGTGTGGAGCAATAGACTAGGTGGAGAAAGCGGACAGGGTCCACAGTGGAGGATTTTATACAAGTGTTTTTTTATCATGGGAGCTGCCTACACAAAAGAAAAAAAAGAAAAGTGGCAGCTCCTAAACTTCCTCTCAGGAGAAGCCAAAATGCTCACATGAGGTGGCTTTGTGGGTCGATGCGAGTCATTTTTGACCCATGTTGTGCCTTAGAAGGGTAGTTATACATAAATGATTGTTTACGATTGATTTGTGATGATAAAGGGTTAAATGTATATATTTTGTATTCGTTGTTTTAAGCACTTTATTTTAAAAGAGTTTGTACAAATTAAAAATATGTAAATAAAGTGTTGTTTTTTTTAATCAAAAAGAAATCTCTCTCTCTGTCTCTCTCTCTTGCTCTGTTTCTCTGTCTCTCTCTCAGGCTTGCTTGTGTGCGTCTTGGGTTTTTACAATTGAATACAACCCATTAATTATTCACCCCTCCCTGCTCTATCACAGCCTCCTTAGTCCTGTTTATCTCCCCCGTCAGTGTCTTTGCTTGAATTCTCAGCAGCAGATAGTGGGAGAATGCAAACCTCTCTTTGTAGCAAAGCTTTGCATAAACCAAGCTAACTTTGTGTAAGACAGTCCTTTATGTGAAGTGTGGGACCTGATAATTGTTCCTTTCATCTGTCTTTGTTAATACTCGGATCAAAGAAGATGAGACAGAGCATGAATGGGACATTGATTGCAACCCACAGCTAAGAGTTGGGCGGATTAGCAGCCCCACAACACTGCATCGGTGCTCGGAGATCAAGGCGAAACATTTTTGTGAAAACTCTTTGTTTCAAGTCCCTGTTTGATATTACAACAAAACCCTCACCGATTGTGACTCAAAGATGCTGAAATACTGTTACAGCAAGTTTCCAGGCCTCGTATCTGCCTCTGCAGTCATCGTACATACTGTAGCTTATTTAAAAAGAATGTGTTCTAGTAATTGTGCTTAAAAATTAATGCAGGTTTTGAGAACCGGTCTACTGCTAGCATTCATCATGTTCTGACAGCTTCTCCCTGAAGATTAAGCATTCACCCTCAACGCCAGAGGAAAATAGGAAGGAGCCCCGATGAGAAACAGGGTCATTAACTTGAAGCTCCTCTGCGGAAATAGGTGTCTGATTGAGCAATTGGGATTTCATGAGAAGAAAGCTTTGAAAAAGACTTTGATCCATAAAAGGATCATGTCAAAGATTTGTATGAGTCTCTTTGTAAAAGTTTGGAACAGCTGGATACTGGGTGATGCTGTGGTGAAGATTAGTGCTGGAGCATAATTTATCTTCTCGTGATGTGCTGATCTTTTGGTTGTGGATGACAAAAACAAAAGCTGATCTCTAAACCCGTCAGGTGCTGTCTGCAGTAATCGGAGATGCATTCGCAATAGATTCATTGCACCGCGGCTTATTAGTCAAGCTGCACACCAAAGTCAAGTTATTTAGGAGATTAGCTGTTAAAGAGTGGAATGACACTTGAAACAAGTACTATAATTTTTTCACTTTGGCAGAGATGAGTATTCCAATTTATACAGGATTTCAGAAGACCTCACTTTGCTCTCAAACATTTATTTTGTTCCGTCTTTTTCGAAATTGTGTGTGCCTGTCCACAAAGTCAACTTCATTCGTTCAATTAGTACGATTTGTGCAGTTCACCTGTAAATATCAGCCAAATACTAAGAAAATGTGTTTTCACACTTTGAATAGAGTTGTTACTGCTTACTCTCACTGGAAGGGTGTAGGCAAACAGGTTCTTATTGACAAAACCAGACTTGGTCCCTCACTGGCTTCCCATTTGGGACCAGTTGTGTCCAATGTAGCCAAGCCAGAAGCACTGCCTCCAGCAGTTGAACCAGGGCTTCAACAGTGGTGACTGAACCAGCCTTCAGCCTGATGTGGTTCACATTTGAATACATTTGGACCTAAAACTATCAGCACTCACTGTGTGCATTTAGATTAAAAGATATACATCCAGGCCTATTATGTGCTTGGTATCGTACTTCTCCCGTACTTTTGGAGTTTGTTGGTTAGCTGAGCATGAATGTCTCTTTTTAAGACCCCCCCTGCTGCACACTCTCACAGTGGCACACAGTCACAGCTGGAGGCTGCACAGTACACTCACAGTTGTATCTGTTGGTCACTGCGCAGCATCTCTGGAGCTGTTGCTTTTGACTTACTTTTGAAAAAAACAAGCATAATCAAGAACATCACTAGTCTATAGTTAGTGGAAGTATTATATATAGTATTACTTTGATGATGTACTGCTGGGTTTTGATCACTGGGCGCGCTATGGAGCATTGTGATGGTGAGCTGCTCCCAATGTAGTTTGTATCTTGTAGGGCTTCAACGATTAGTCAGCTAATCGATAAGTCCATCGACAGAGAAATAGTCGGAAATTATTTTGATAATTGATGAACCGTTAAAGCTTGGCTTTCTTGGAAACTGGAATGGAAATATTTCACAATCTTCTGATATTTTATAGACCAATCGATTAATCTAGAATACGACCAGCAGATTCATCGATAATGAAAGTACCCGTTAGTTGCAAGCCTCGTATCTTATGCTCTACTAATACGCAAGGACGCATATGATGTGTCATTACTTCCGACTAGTATACAACACATTTTATTACAGTGAGCGACAGTTGGTGGCAGAAACGTCGCAAAGCGGTGCTGAAAAAGACTGAGAGCTGATGTGTGTCTGCAAGTTTAAAGAGTTTAAAGAATGTTTAAAGAAAATCAGCTTTGACTATTGTTTTATGAGGAAGTAAATGCATTCATTTGTTAAGCTTGAAGAATACAATGCAATGCCATGCAACTGATGGAAAACACTCCACAGGGTAAATTCAACATGTCAAAGGTTATTTACAGAATACATGTATGTAGTACAGTGGAGATTTAACCACACATCAGTTCACATTTAGAATTAATTCACGCTATTTGTGAATGCTGCAAACCCCCACACAGTGTATAAGTAAGTGTGGCTACATTCTGGATTTGTTTCTTAATATGCTGTGCTGTATATGCACTGCATGTCTTGTTGCTAATAAAGGTCCTGTCAGACTCCGACTATGTTTGCCAGGGGGCTGCTTTGCTGTGCCAGTGCATAATTGTACAGGTCTCCCTTGTCAGCTCTCTAAAGCTCCCTGGGCTCGACATGAGCCATCACAGCTAGAGAACAAGGGTCACAACCACTAGACATATCATTAATCACAGAATCTGGGGGTTTTAGCCTGGGATTATCCGTCCCTAGGGGGACTGAGTCAGTTATGGAGTCCCCTGTAGGTGCTGCAGCTGGAGGGAAATGTCAGTCTGCTGGTGCCTGATAGACTCACACTGCCCTGGTTGAGGCAATCTGCAAAGAGGATGAAAGGGCTGGAACATTGATTTCAGTTCAAGAAGCAGGTGGGAGAAAAGGGGAATAGGAGCGAGTCAAACAAGCCTTCAAACTAGCAGTCTATCCCCAGTCCAGGGAAATGTAGTAAAATAAAGTGTGGCAATGCCCATGTGGGTACAGAAAAAGGTCAGCCAAGATGATTCCGGTCACTTTCTCGTCTTGTTTGATTACTTCTACCTCATAGGCTTTAAGAAAGAAATCGATGTTGCCTCTGCGTCTCAAAACTGAGGCCCATGCGGAAGTGCCTGAAACTTGCATTATTTCTAATAGCCAGCAGGGGGCGACTCCACTGGTTTAAAAAAAAGTAGTCAGTTTGTATAGAAGTCAATGAGAAAATGACTTCTCAATAGATTTATTACCTTCAATTAAAAAGGTTCAAATTATGATCCCATTTAGAGTAAAATAAACGATAGTGCTTTAGTATGTTTAGTTTTTAAAACATATTTAGTATGCTTATATGTTCTAGCCCTATTTTTATCCATTCACCCAAAACTTCTGTAGGATAAGTTTATTAGCCACAATGATAATGTGAACATTCTCCGATGTATACAGTATGTGAACAATGTTTACAGATGTCGGCTCACTTTTCATGTTCATATGGGAGCAACAGGATAATTCCAAGTGAAACAAAAACAGGTGCTGTGATATTTTATACACCTACACATATTCAGAGAGGATTAAGGATTACATTCAGAGCTGCTTTTATTAACATGCTGTTCTTTTCTTAAGGTGCTAGTTGTCTACTCATATTTTGTCAATTTCATCTTGTTACTTTACCACTGCAACGTTCAAATGGAAATAACAAAGGGGTGAGGGCGTAGTGGAAAATATTGTTCACTACAGTATACCTCACCACCGGTACCCTGTCAGGGGCGTTCCGGATGGTTTGGATGAGTGCCTGGGACAAGGAGAACAGGTGTCCAGTTGTCTGATCCCACCGACTAAAGATATGGGAGTCAGCTGCCCCCATGGCTGTTGTCTTAACCTGCATGATTAATGGGGCATTAACAAGATGGCAGGTCTTTGAGCACATCACAGCTCTTACATTAGCCTCTGCATTATTAATGCCAGCACCAAGCACGTGTTTAATGAGTCAGAACTCTCTCAGTGGATGTTGATTAGGCATGCAATGGTTGCAAAGGCATGTGCATCTCTCCTGGGAGAGAGAAAATGGATGACATGCCCCTCTGTCTTAAAGCCAATATTATTTCTTTAGTTACGTAAATTAAAGGTGCAAGTCATTTTATATTGAGGATAATGCTGTGAAATTAGATGCATCAATGAATGTTCATAAAATAGACTTTTTGGGAAATACACTTATTTGCTTTCTTGCCAAGAGATCAATACCACTCTCTAATGTCTGTATGATAAATATGAAGCTACAGCCAGCAGCTGATGATCTTAACTTAGCATAAAGACTGCAAACAGCTTGCCTGACATTGCTCATTTGTGAGTTTAAGAGGAGCTGGAAAGCAGATTTTGTTACTAGAACCAGGGTAGCTGTTTCCCCCTGCTTCATGTATTTATGCTAAGCTAAGCTAGCATCTCCTGGCTTCACACGTAACAAACAGACATGAAAGTCTAACTCTCCACAAGAAGTGAATAAGTGTATTTCCCAAAATGTCAAACTACGGCTTTAACACAAATTAAATGCATCACACTGTGTTCTGTGTTTACGTTTGGTCTGATGTGTAGTCTGTGGTTTCCCGCCTCTCATTAAAGTGACATTCGATTTATTCTTTGACATTCATTATAAGCTACTCCTTCTTTGTGGGAAAAGCAATATAATGAGAGGGAACAGGTCAAATTAAAAATGACGATTTAGAGCAATAGTGTCACCCGATTTTACCACGAGTTAAACCAAAAGCTGAAATTATCATCAATTTCAATTTCATACCGTTTTTCAACTTTACAGTGAACGAAAAAATACCAACATAACTCGTTTTCTTTCTTACATATTGTTAGACATTTGTTAGACATAGATCACTGTCCAGGGAAGTGTGTGAAAAAGATTTATGATTTGTTACAAGCCTAATAGGGAATGCACGTGTGTAGATTTTATATGTGCATGCTTCTGCATTAATAGCTAATACACACACTGTGCCGAAACCGGAGCAATCCATTTTCCACTGATTAAAAGAAGATAGATTATTTTTATCTGCTGTCAATGAGCCTTTTCTATGTTGATGTATCTGTGGTCGTAATACATGGCTTACAGCAAAGTGCTTAGTTTATCACAGTTTTCTGACGGCGCAGGACGATTGAGGACTAGGTTATCTTTGTTCCTGTTCGGTTAGTAAAACATGATCACAGTAAGGCCAAACAATGTGCGCCGTCTCATTATCTCTGTTGCTCGGACAGGAAAGGCGTATGAGGGAGAACCACAGGCCTTGTAATCACTGTGATTGACCAGCATATCAATTTCAGAGGGCAGGATGCAGGTCTGTACTTGCCTTTCAAGAGAAAACTTCAAGCTTCATTTCCTTAAAAGACCTGAATTTCTTCATATTAGCATCTTTTGCATGACATATTATTATTTGTCATGCTAAAAGAATTTAGCAGCATCTGTGCGACAATACAACAGCTTTGAGTGCAGAACAATTACCAGTTTCTTGGGGGAACGTTCAGCAAACAAGCAGCAATGTTGCGACAAAGGTAGCAATTAAGTAACGTTCTCCTTAAAGACCGGGCTACAACTCTGAACAGCTCTAATTACTGCAGTGAATAAACCTGTTCTATATGTGGGGCGACTGTTAAAGGTCCATGTTGTTTTAAGTGCTGCGAGGGCTCGAAAGGTTTCCACATTACAGTAATCACTTTAATGTCCTTACATACTCGCCATCATCAGGGCTCTCTTTAGTTTTTGTGCAACAAGGTTGAAGAAGCAATTATTTGTCATTTACATGGTAATAAGGCTCAGGCCGTACAGTAAAGCGGTCTAATGAATACAGAATCAGATGTGTTCAAAATTGTAAATTCATACAATTTTCAGTATGCGTGCGGTAATTGTAAAAAGAGAAGGTCACTTCCTGCATTGTTTTCTGGCACTTTATTAATCATCTACTGATGGTGCTGAAGAGTCAAGACGGGCACGATGACAAAAGAGAAAATGCTCCAAGCAGTGTTATTCATATCTTTGAAGGGAGGTTGTTTTTGTCTTAATGGTTTCTCTTGTCCTTAAGCATATGGGCAGCAGTTATTTTTTCCTCTTTTGTCACTTTCCACTGGACACTATAATCTCACCACCAGTCTCTGTGACTGCAGCAGATGGATCAACCATCCTGTGGCAGACACAAACAAACACAAACACAAAATGCTTGCTCAGTCAACCAGCAAACCTGTTAGAAATGCAGCTTTAGAAAGTTGTGTGTGTGTGTGTGTGTGTGTGTGTGTGTGTGTGTGTGTGTGTGTGTGTGTGTGTGTGTGTATCCCTCCCTCTCAGATGATTCAATATAAATCTAGACACAGAGTCCACAGTGTAACAATACCGATACATGTAACAATCCACATTATTTGTATTATTTCTTAGATCTTTCTGGGAAATAAACTTACTGTCACACCTTAAATGTGATAATGTGGTCATAAATCTGCCCTTCACTTCCGAGTGATAAGAGGACAACCTGAACAAGTGGCATCGGAAAGCTAAACTAAGTTTAGGGACAAGTTGTGCTGTTGGTGGCCGCACCAACAGGCCGGCTAACTACATTTGTGGCTTTAACAACAGTGTGTCAGTGTGGTTTCGTTTGTTCCTGTCAGTAACGGTACAGTTTCCATTTCCTGCCAAAAGAAGACGAATCCAAAAGAACCGACTTGACTCAATATCTGCTCACATATCTGTCCCATCTTCTTTAACACAACGCGCCTGACTTCATCGCTATGGCTGGTAATCATAACCCTCTGATAATACCTTCTCAGGTTATTTTGAATTACTTTGTATGGCTGCATGTCCCTGTTAAAACAAATAAACAGCTGCAGTAACTGTTTCTTCAACAGCGCATGTGTTGCCCTCCCAACATTTCTTTCAGCGAGGTAATGTCGGTGAGAAAGAGTAACAAAAGGAACGTTTTTTGATCATCATATCGATTTTTTCCCCGGATTTCATGTGTAATTTTGGTTGAATAACTGGCTCTTTTCTGGGTTTTGCGGTTAGGGAAGTCTTTACACCCTTACAGTATTTACATCTCTCTGGGTAGATCATGTGACTTAACACTGCTGGGTTAGAGCGTTAATGTAATGCCTTCATGGTATGATACAGCATTTTGGATCAAAGTTTCCACCAAATTGCATATGTTATATTCCACCTCAGGGTTCCCACGTTGATTTGAAAATACAGCAGTAAAATCCTTCATTTATGTGTGGAAATGTGTGTGAACATGGGATCGTTCAATATGAAGCAACCGTGGCAGTTTAGGCATCAATTGCTTGACCAAATGAACCCTGGTTATTTAGCTATAAAGACTACAAAGACACTGTATAACATCACTTGAATGATCTATAAGTGAATACAGTTATATTGCTGAATAAATATCGGTAAAGTGACTCTATAGCATGTATTGTATCTATTTATATGGGAACTGCACCTTACTTGGGATTCTATTTAAAAAATAAATACACGATTCCCCTCTTGGTTATGCTCAAAGGGTTTGGAAATGTGATTTAAACCATGTAACATATATTCAGCATCTGCTCCCCCTTCCGCAGAGACTACAAACCCTTTACTGGAACTTTAATTTTTGATTAGATTGTATCTGCCTTAACATGTACTGGGAAAAAGCACACGCACACAGGGATTGTGCAGGAGCACTGGGAGCCTGGCATGGCATGCTATAACACGGAGAACATTATTGACATGCATTTTTGTGTTATTAGCATACTGACATTTGACAGCAGAAGTGAGAAGAGCAGAGAGCTAATGTGCTCACAGTGACATTTCCCTGTGGACCTGTCAGATGAACTCTCACAACCCCTTTTGAGCTTTTGAGTACTGCTGGAGTGAGGGTCAGGTCACTTCTGTCACACAGACACAAGAGGATGGAAATTGGCAAACAAGAAAATGTTCCCTCGTTTTTTTTTTATTCTAATCGGTTGTGACGGATCTTCTGTGTTGTTTTGCTCGACGACTTTCAAAAGACTTGTGAAAAATGCTGCTTTCTGTGCACATAAACTCAACAAAGACATAATTTGATCAAGTTACTGTTTCAATTATTCTTCTGCTGTCAACAATAAGGAAACACAGAATTTTTTTTTTGTTTTTACTCTAACAATTTCAGTGAGAGAAGATTTGACCCTGCAAATGAAATATCAACACTGCTGTGAATGCACCGTCGCTGTCTTTGGGTGACATCACAGTTTCCAACACGGGTGTCAAATCAAGTGCTCTGGTTTCATTTGAATCAATACTACACCAAAGGCTGCACTATAAAGCATTCAAAGGATGTATTAGTTGTGCCAGTGGAGCAATTCTGAGAAAGAAATTACATTAAAATCAGATTAAGTCCTCGTAAATATTAAGGTATTAAGATAATATGTTGCACGATGGTTAAGAGTGAGGAGGAAGGATTTTATTGATCTTCTTAAAAAGAGGAGAATTGGTCGGAAATATGTTCCGATCCCTCAGAGTAACCGGCAGCTATAAAGGGTCAGCAGATTAGATTTTAGCCCTAATTGCTGATATTTGTGGTGGATTTTTATCTCATTAGGGACTTTGTTTGTATTTGCCGCTCAATAAATCAATGCTATTACACCATTAACTCTGTTCCACAGCTTTAATTAATTTCATTATCATAGGATGTGCGCACCTTGTGAGTCAAACAAGCAGCATCGATCGATATAACAGACTTCTCTAGTGTTGTTGGAATCACCGAGGAGACGCACATCATCAGACAATGGTAACTTCGGTAACTTACAAACCCCCCCCCCCCAAGCAGAAATGCATAGGTGAATCTCTTGTATGTTATGTTATGTCTCTCGGCTCTCATTCAAGCCGCTCCCTCACCCGTGCATGTGACTCAGTGGTTGAACTGATCAGGGATCAGATAAACGCTTCGACGGCTTGGTGCACGTTTTATGTTCCAATGTGTTCAAATAGCCGAAGGTGCTTTTTCCTGTAGCTTTAATGAGACAGAGAGAAACGGTGGTTAATTTCAATTTAATTTTAGAGATCACTTCATATGTCATTTTAAATAAGGGAAGACTTTTTTGATATCTGATATCCATCTAATTGGTCAAAAACACATGAATTGGAGTGTAAATGGGGTCTTTGGTGAGAAGTGTCTATTGCATATTATTGTTCATTGAGTTAGTGCGTCGCCCACACACTTTGGGATGATTGTTTATTCTCTGTAGAAGAAGGAGGATATTCTTCTGCTTGTTTTCTAGAACGCATTAGCAGAAAGGCTAGAACCTGATTCTCTGGGCTTCATGGATGTGTTGTT
The DNA here is from genome assembly GCF_900634415.1 of Cottoperca gobio. NCBI lineage: Eukaryota > Metazoa > Chordata > Actinopteri > Perciformes > Bovichtidae > Cottoperca > Cottoperca gobio. The sequence goes on from NC_041361.1 coordinate 4,206,680, forward strand.
TGGTGACGTTCTTCTCGCATTCACATTTTCTTCTTTTCCATTTTAAACCAGCCGACCAACATGATTATGTAGTTGGCTTGCTTGGTGCTCAGGTCCACGTGACACCTTGATGAGATATCGGGGAGACCCGCAGAGGTGTTATGAGGCGTCTTCAGGGAGCCATGCTTCGAGCCTAAGAAGTAACATAGTAAACTGAGGTCATATAAGTGGATTCTAGAGCATTTTTGGAGTTACATCATCCCGTTTTATAAGATATATATACAAACAAACCTCGTCATTGCTCAGAGTCACTTAGAGAACTTTCCTAAATCCCCTCTAAAATGAAACTGCTCGCTAAAAGTTATGCTAAAGAGCTCTCTGACAGAATTTTCTGAATGTTTTCTGAATAACAACCCCGAACGATTTGACTAATTACTTCTTCCTCTCCTTCCTCATCTCTTCATCCTCTCAGTGTAATCACCAGGTATAATCTGAAAACTCCCTGCCCTTCATGGCACATTATTCAACATGCCTGGATTACACTCTCTGTTAACCTGTTTCTAGCTGTGGGAAAGTTCATGTGCTCAAATAGCAAACAGTTCAAAGTAGTGGAAAGAAGATCCCTCGAGAACTGACTCGGGAAGTCTGTAACACCACTGTTTTGCATTTTGAACATCTCACTATGCATTCTCATGGCATAGCGTGCCTCAAAGTGTGCACTATTGAAGAGCTCTGTTGCTTTAATATTTGATATTTCCTATGGGGTCCGCGTGTGACGATCAAAGATGCAGACAACCTTGAAATGCCTTCCTCAATTTACTCATACAGGGTATCAATGAGAGAAGGTAGGCTCAAATAAAGGGGGAGGGAAGGGTGGAGTTCACAACCTAAGACCCCATACTGACAACTAGTTAAAGCTGTGAGGCCTTTATTCATCACATTCAGTTCTGTTACAGTATAAGAGGCAGCATGTTGTGTTTTTGCTTTGGACCCAATTTAAAAGACTCGTCTGTCCTTCTTCCTTATTAAAGGAAAAACACATTTACCAGACATGCTTTACATCCTGACACCATTAACTCAAGGGTCCAATTTGGAGTGCCTTTTACCTTTTGGAAAGGATGTTAATTTGCACATATTGATAGAATTTGAACTGTGTCTTCAACCTGTTTTATTTCATCTTAGCTCAGAACAGAACGCCACGTCTTTGCAACGTGTTCTGAGAGAAATAGGTTCAAAACATGTAAATGGCAATTAAACATAGAGGAGCTCTGCATACAGGAAGAAGGCTATAAATACGATGAAACCACTTCAGGCTTCATTCTAATAAACTTGGTCAGTAATAAAAGATTTTCAAGACATTATTTATCTGTCTCCTAATGAGCAAGGCCCTTTAACTGATCTTGTTTTTGCCAACAGGGAATTTTAGAATGACTCACAGGAAGAGCGCGGGTTGTCTTTTAAATCAAATGCATAACTTGCTGGCTCCATGTATCTGTTAAAGTCATGGCGTTTTGTCATTGGTGTCTTTTACTTTAAATGTTCCCCATGAGTTGAACCTTTACTTGAGAAATGTAAACTAGAAATAGAAAGATGGGCACCCCTTGATCTCTCTCTGTGGGCAGAGACTAATGTTATAAAGATGAATGCAGTTACTCGGTTCAACTAGATTTTAACAACCACTGTATGCCGATGACGCCTGTGTGGCCTTTTTCTGTGGAATGGTAAACGAGCTAGGGTGCACCTTAAAGCACTTAAAAATAGGGTGGATCAGGAGGGCGTAGGGAAACCAAACCTACTTCTGTACCATTCTGCCTTTCGCCTACAGAACTTGGCACAGTGGTCTCTCCCTACAGAGCAGGCACCCCGTGGTTCAGGGTAGAAGCGCACTCTTGCCTCTGCTCTTTCCCTTGGTTGCCTATCCCTCTGCCTCTCTACCCCCAAGTGCTTCTGTTTCATCCAGTACTGTCATGCTTCAAGGGAGTTTGTAAGAAAGCTGCAAAGACCCTCAATTTTTCCTGAACACGACCTCTAGTATATAGTACAACCCCTGCGTGCGAATTGGTAAATCTTGCTTCTATTGGAAACAATGGGTGCAGAAGGGTATTACAGTGCTCAGTGACCTTTCATAGAGCAGGGTCTCAAAGGGGGGAAAAGTATGGGACTTTTAGACATCAGTTCATGATTGTATCCAGAGATTTGTTGCTCAGGAAGTCCCCTTTTACATTCACTTATTTCTGTTTGGAGACCCCATCACCCTGAAAGACACACTTCCTTCTATCTGTACTGAAATATATGAATATCGGGCACCTAGTGAGGAGTCTGACCGGCATTGTGCTTCAGAGCAGCTTCTGTCCTCTGAATGCTGCAGAACTGAGTGGGATGTTAGATGTTCCTTCAAGAAAGCCTCCAGCTGTTTGCAGGAGGGGTTTTACACTCTCCACTCCAGAACATCTCATAAAGGTTTCATGTGTTTGTGGAGTTCATGGAAACAGTTTGACTTCCTCCGGGTGTTTCTGCAGGTACTGCTTGATTTGTTTTTGCAGTGTGTATGGTGACATCATCATCCTAGATCCTAGAAAAACTCATTGCGATTCGTGTTTTCCCCAATTCCCTACGCATTGGTTCTAGATAGAAGCCCAAGGAGTGCCTGAGAGAAAAATTAAAATTACATTTTCAGACCCAGAGCTGCAGGTCCTGACCTACAAGGTGCAGACGCATGATATACCGTGATCACTGGCCCTTATAAAGAACACCAACTCTCTGAAGACGCTAATAATTTCGCTGTGGCTTGTAGTTAAGGCTCATTTGCATAGAATGGGGCCAATTCTGCGCCACATACTGTATATGCTTTTTACCCGATTTAAATCTGTGCAAATAGCACAGGAGCACCCGAGAAGCTATCTGCTTGGCAGCGAAGTAAGGGGTGCATTTCACCGTTTGTGGGTGCTTTGAGAAATATATCGACCGCAATAGCCGCAACAATCCCTTTGTGAATTCGCAGTAAGATTAGCTTGTCACTCATTTGAACAACCATGAACCAAACAACTTTAATTCTACAACATTGTTTAGTATTAGGCTACGTGAGTGTGCAAGTTCATTTTTCATGTTGCTTTCATCAACTGTATTAAAGTAGTGACTGCTAGACTTCTTTTTAACGGACACATGCAGGCTTTTGTGTGGTATTCAGCTTAATTTGACTCGTCTTTTTAGCTGTCGTTGAAGTTCTAATTTCTTTATTCTAAAGGTAATTTTTCAATAATGTTTGTCCTTCCCTTTCTATTACAGTATTAATGCAGTTTAGAAATGTTGTCATTGAGGATTCTGAATGTATTGACCATGAGTGATGTGTGAAATAATGGATCTCCTGAGCTGAAACCCTAAATAAGTATTACTGCATTAGATTTATACTGTGTTTGAAAAGAAATACATTTGAGACCGTGACATTTGCTAAAAATTCAAAAAGGTAAAATGTGCTAATGTATGCAGTAAAAACTTCTCGCTCACTGAGACTAACTAAATGTTAAAATGAGTGACACCTGCAGTATGCTTAAACTCATTTTTGCTTACTTGTTTCACAGCTACAGTGAATAAATGAATGTATCAGCCCAACGGACCGAGCAGGTAACGGAAGAATAGGAGCGAGACAGAGAGCTGAGAGAGAGACGGGCGGGGGACAGATCAGCTTCCTCGCTCTTTTCGACTTTTAACCAACGAGGCAAATAGCTCTGTCTCTGTGGCCCCTCTGAAAAGCCAGACTCAATCCATTAAACTGGCAGTTGGGTGAACTAAGTCCAGCCCTCAGAGCTTCAAAGCAAATATATATATCCTGATGCTCCCTCGAGCCTCTGATCCGACTCCTAAATGTGCAAAGCTGCTGATCCAACAAGTAAATTGAAGATGCTGGATGTCCCGAACGCAAATTATACAGGACCCTCAATTAGGAAATGCAGGGGATAACCAGATTACAATGTAAAACAATAAAGACTTAATTAAGAAATTGTCACTGCGCAGAGAAACTCTGTTATACATGATAACTGCACAATCAGTCCCCTTGACAGCCATAATCACTTTGTTGTTGTCAACCTTCATTTGCAACACAGATTGGTGTAAACAGGAGAGCGCAATGTAATAGTTTTTTGAAGTTTTTTTACGATGCAACATCAGGAGTCTGCCTAAAACTGAACATGACATGATACCCCGAAGAGCACTTGTGTTTGAGGGTTTAACTGCCCTGCCATTTTTGATCACTGTAGGCGGCCGGGCGGAGACGAGTGACAGACTAGCTCGCGCTCACATTGCCTTGTCACCGCTCCCAGCCCAACCATTCAAGATGACAAGTGTCACTGTGCCGTGCTGATATGTTTTCCAGAAGCCCAAGTGACCGCCCTACAGGAGTATACTGAACCTCTGTCAATTCAGCAGGCTTTCTTTATGAGCAATTCTTACACCTGTGATGAGGTGTTCTTGTACGCTCTTGTAAGAATGCTGTATTCACTCTTGATCAGTCTCATATAAAGCTTGTGGGATTTAGAGAGCACTCTCTGCCTCCTCCTTGTAACCCTAGGTTCTCTTTCCTGGCACTTACTCAGAGAAGAGAGCCGGGTCTTTTGTGTTAGCACTACCCCTGGCGACAAGCCTCATTACATATTCCACTGGCAGAAACTGAAATATTCAGCAAATCTACAATAGCAAAGAAGCAGATACTGCCGCAATGAAAGATAACCTTTGAAATGACAACATTTAGTAAGATGTTTAAAACTACTCGATATGGTCTTTCTTTAGATGTGACATCTATGCTCTGTCCTATTTGCGTTGATATGTTTTTCAGTTGTTTGTCTCGCTTGGATGTTTCATTTAATGCTTTAACTTGCAAATGTTAATGTACATTACTTTGACGTTGACCCTCTAATGTGCAAAAACTGAAATATTACAAATCATTACAGTCTTAATTCATGATTATTTTCCAAAATATAAATAAATAAATGGTTGAAATTAAAATGTATTTCAACCTGTAAATAAGTACAAAAAAATAAAACAAATGACAATTACTCCAAACAAAACAGTACAGTAGAAAATGATGCAACTTATGCACATTATCCTTACTATACTGATACTATACTGTCCATATGTATGAATGTGTTGCCCCTTTAATGTATAGATATAACTTTAAAACATTCTGAAAATATGTGTATGCTATCAAATCTTCATTTAAACATTAATGTAGTAGAATAAGTACCATTATAACTAAACAGTTTGTGTGATGGCGAACAGTATTGTGATGATCACAAAGCATGTGTTTAACCATCGGTGCAGCACACGGACAACAGTCTGAGCTTTGATTTGATTTGAACAATCAGCACGCTTTTCATTTAGGAGCAAGATGAAAATAGCGGCTCCTTGTTTGTTAATTAGCACAGTTGCCTCAGAGGACTAGGGCAATTAAATGAAATTAATTATCAGCCAGTGCCCCATGAAGAAGAAGGATAACAAAAGAACAAGTAGGCATGGCCAGTAACCTTGGCAATGGATGGTAAAATGTGTATCAACAGGCGGGAAAACTGTTTTGGTAGAAGCACGAGACCATGAACTGGCAGACAAACACTCACACACATCATGCGTCATTATTATTATTATAAGTAGCCCTGAACTCATTATCATATCTGCACAATGTGAAACACTAGTGTAGCTTAGCGCTATATCTTACTGGAAAGAACAAAGCTTGTTTATAGCTTACTCCGTCATAACGGCATCTGACTAATTCCAATACTACATGAGTGTGTGTGTGTGTGTGTGTGTGTGTGTGTGTGTGTGTGTGTGTGTGTGTGTGTGTGTGTGTGTGTGTGTGTGTGTATGTGAAATGATCAGAAAAAGAAGCTTTACCAGCGCCTCCTATTCATAACTAATGTGACAAGGACAAGAGCGAAACAAGACGCCGATAAGAAAAACATAACAGTAAGGCTTTTCATTCAGATGGATAATGACCTTTAAATTGAGTTTAAGTATCTCACATGAAAACATCCTCAGATAGTTTGAACTCCTCGATTCCATTATAAATGTAATATATTGTCGAACGGTGTTGGGGAGTTATTTTTATGGTCCTCCCGGGGCTCGCTCTGCGACTGTTATCTGTCAGAGAACAGTAAGCGTTATTACCCTTGCAGATGAGACAAAAAAAAAATAATGACCCAAATGTGGGAAAGACCTTTTGATGGTTATGAACAAAGCAAGGAAGAAGGAGAGGAAGGTGCCATTCTTTCCTCTCTCCTGCCGGGAACGTACAGAGGAAGTGTTAATCTGGCAGAGGTGGGATATAATCTTCTACATTGAGACGCATTGGGCGATCATGGTGCCCTGTCACCGGCAGTCCTTGTCGTTGATTAAGGCTTTTCATCCTCCATTGGGTTTCGCTGTGGGCCGCTCGCACTTTGTCTTGTGACACGCGTAATTTCCTCCTCCCAGTCTCCCCATCTTGATAGCGAGCTAATAGAAACTCTCTCCAGATCCGCTCCTAATGAAGACAGATCCTCAAATGGCCAACGCAGTCTCATTTATATTACCAGTCTATCAACTTGTTTTAAGTAGATTAGGCACGTGGCGTCCGACGAGCAAAGAGCAAAAAAAAAGCCTATAAATATAATTTACAGGGATTTTACAGAGCATTATTTTCGTTTAAACCATATCCTAATCGCTGCCAGTTTGCTTGATCTCTAGACGAGAGACGAGAGGATCTCAGCAGATATTGAAGCTGTGATCAGATTGCTGTAGATGTGCACTGAGGGTTGTCTGGCTGAGCAGATTTGTTCGAGGTGGCTGGATAGTTTAGTGAATGTTCGGGCTGCGACTCGCTCATTATTCATCAATTGATGTTATTTTCTTGCTTCATCTATAAAAATTGTTTGAAATGCCTTTCACCGTTCTGAAAGTCACTTAAATGTCTTGTTTTATGCGACCGAAACCCCCTCCAAAAATATACAGTTTACATTGATTTACATTAAGAGGCTGGAGCCAGCGAAGGTTTAGCAGTTTTGCTTGAGAAATGTCTCGAACAATTATTCAATTATCAAAATAGCTGCTTCATTAGCCATCAGTTAACCCACTAATTGTTCCGGCGTTAGTGCATGTATATGAAATAAGGAGGCTACCTACATTCAGATGTAAGCCATAATTATGCATCATTCACAATCAATCTAAAAGCAAAATGTTGCTTTTTTGTGCTTTCAATTGGTGAAAAATCATTTTCTGAAAAAAAAAAAAAAAAAAAAGCAGGACGACAAAATAGTGAAATTAAGCATCTATAGGGATATAGGGACAGCATATTAGACAAAATGTAAAGATTTAATCCTACACAGGTTACCTCAAAGTGTTCCATGTCGTCCTTTGAAGTTGTATGTTTTCATTACTACAGCGTCTGATCTCCAACACATCAGCCTCTAATGATCCTGTGCATCCCACACAATAAGCTCGAGGGAGAAGACAACTCTCTCTGCCAGAGCCTCTGGTTTGTGGGTTTCCTTAACCAATACTAATATTCATCATTCAGCTCAACCCTGTAATAGGAAAATATTTGAGTATAATAATTGCCGTATGTCTTCACTGGTAAACATTTGTTGTTCTTGTGATAGTATTATGTTTGTGAATGCCTCATGCAGACCAGCAGTGTGCTCGCTGTTATGTAAGAAAGTGGAACACATGACGTTAATGTTGCCAGCGGGTATTTGTTTCTGAAATTATTAAAGTGATTGTGACTAGAATGCATTAAAAAAATAATAGTTTAATGTATTTTACGAGCCTGTCTTTAAGGCTGCAGCTAACAGTTCTTTGCATTTTTAATTATTCTGCTGATTATTTTCTTGATTCTTCTGTTAATAGTCTTGCCTATGAATTGTCAAAAACAAAATTAGTGAAATTAATTCTCATCACATTTGTTAGGTCTTTAAATTGCTTGTTTTGCCAAATCAACTCAAAAATAATCAATCAAACTATGATAAATAAAAACAGTGAAATGCAGCAAATAGTCACATGTGAGAGACAGAAAAATGACAGAAAACAATCTATTATCCAAATATCAGATAATAATTTCAGCCGGTGTAGTTTTAATGTTTTCCAACTGTAGCAATTGCAAAATAATCAAAACGTCTAAAATGTAAATGAATACTGAATACTTACGGAGATATAAGGCCACTATCTGCTTTCAGAAGGGCTTTAATCCTCCCTGGATTGCTGTCAAAGAGTGCTTAACTGTGTGCAGAGGGATATTGGACTATTCTTTAAAAATGAAAAGCCTCCAATGATATATGATTAGAGAGGATATGGAAAGTGTTTGACCTCATTCAAGGGTCAGGAAGACACTTTTTTAAAGTGTCTGTATGCTGACCTTATTCTCTTATTATTTATGTAAACAATATGCTGCATAATGAGCTCATTTTCTCGTGACAATCAGCTAAATAAATGACGAGATGCCTTCCCATAAATTAACTTATATTCATACGCACCACCATATTTAACCACCGATGGATCGTATTAATCGTGGATTATTTGCTTTGTTATCGGCTTTGGCAGCTTCACACATTCTGATTACTTGCTTTTTTCATTTCAGGAGGAAATACAAGTATTTTACAGTAATATTTGGAATTTATTTGGTACATTTCTTGTACCAAGTGATGCAAGAGGCACTTAGATCCTTTAGTTAAGTAAAAGTATCAACAATGTAAAAACACTCCAAAAATCCTGCATTCAAAATCCTACTTACTCCTAAAGTACTCCTATATACGTATATATATATATTATATATAGATTGTTAATACTGATGCATCAGTGCGTATGTAGCATTGTGTTTAGTCCAGAGGTTTCTCACCAGTAAATAAAGAAGTAAAAACAAAGTTCTGCTTCACAAATTTATATTTATTTTGGGATCTTTTTCTAATCTTTGCTTTTCCCCAAAGGGGGAAACGTCTCTTGGTGGAACTGCAAACAACTCACACACATATCTGAAACAAGACAAGGGGCCTCAACCAGACACTGTTCTTTGTAACCAGTTACTTCAGCTGTTAAATAAATGTCGTGAACAACATTTCCCTCCTAAATGTTGAAGTATAAAACAATAGGAGTATAAGTACTTGAAAATTCTAAGTACATTTCTTGAATAAATCTAGTGACTATCCACCACTGCATGTACCATACATCAGATAAGGTTGTTGCCCTTGCCTTCACATATAGAGATTCAGCCTCAGTAAAACAACTTAATATTTATTCAATCCTATGTTGGGGCTTTGCAAACTCTTATTTTTGGTCCCTCGAGTTGTGACAAGTAGCTGGAAAGTTGTCATTTATTTTGTACCTTGTGGGCAAATACAGTGGTCTAAATTCCACTAGACATCTAAGCTGTGCCATTACATGCAGCCCCACCAATCTGTTGGTGGAGATTATTCCATAATTCAACCCTGAGGTCATAAATGTGGAGTGCAACTTTAGAGGCAGTGTGTTGTGTGTTGGACTCGGTGGATGCTCAACCCTGAAAACACTTTATCATCAAAGAAAACTAAGCAATATGCATACATTAAAGCCACTGATCCCCACTTCGTACGGAGTGAAGGCCACCACACAAGGATGAAAAATCACAGAGGAAGTTATCTTGAACGCCTTGGAAAGAATCCATAAAGTGGAAAATCATGACATGACTTTCTGATGAAACTTCGGTGACGGCACCCCACCTCCTCGTAATTGAAACAATGCTGCAGGATAGCAGAAGTCACTGGCACATAATGCAGTAATAACAGTGCAATGAATGTATGAGGTTTAATAGGTTGTGAAAGTGGCAGTCTGATGACAGAGATGGAGCATTTCATTAGGAAGCCTGTATGGGTGGTTGCTGTTGCGCTGTGATGAAAGACTGCCTGTTAAAGTGGCCACAGTACACCTGGAAGGTTGTCTTTTGTTCTCATGATACCCTTAATTAGAGGTTCTGAGAGCCGGCGCTGTTTACCCGTAATAATTCCTGTACTTATAAGCGCCCAGTCTGAAAAATCTGAATCTTTTATCCTCTTGTATGGAGAGAGGTACAAATCCTTCAAGTAAGCGTTCAGACAAAAAGCTAATTGTCACAGTTCAGTTACAGTGCGACTGGGAAAGGACCCAAATGCAGACACTCCAGGAAAAGGAGGCAGAATTAAGGGCTCTTTACTAGAATCGATGGTTGAACAAAGGGCTGGCTTCAAAAAGAGTAGGCAAACAGATCTGCCAAAGTAAATACAGGAAGGTAGTTGCAGGTCTAAAACACAGATAGCAGAAAAGCCCTGAGCCCAAAGTGTGTGAGTGCAGGAGGGTGTGATGGCTCCAAACTGCACGAGGACTGTGGATGGTAAAGTGTGAGGCCGGAATCACATACTGTACGTAGTTAACTGTCCAAAGTTAGTACAGTACAGTTGCACCGAGTCAACATATTTGAAGTCACTATCGTGTCATCATAAAACCAACAACTTCATATTCATAGTGTCAAAGAAGTCTGTGACAGAGCCCCCTTTGCTGACAGTCGGACAGCCCTGAGTCCTCGAGGATGCGCAAAAGTCTTGAGTGTGTAAGTGGGGGGACACTGGAGCTGACTTACAAGATGCAAAGGCGGGAATGGAAACAGTAATAGCTGGACCACTGTGGCTAATTTGTGATATTGGGATATATAAATAAAATGTGATTTGATTTAGAGTCGCCTATTCCAGGAGGACACGCGGGTGTACTTTGCTAGGTAGGTTATATTCAACAAAATGCTCAAACCTGAAACCTACACAACACCATGTGTCACACGTGCTCTGAAACAAGGAGCTGAGTAGCAACACTGAGCAGCTGAGTGTTGGAACACTACCAAGTTTAAATATTTGCCTTTCATCTCGCATTAAAAAAAAGGGCCATATATTCTTATCCTTACAGCCTACAGTATGTTGGTGGCACAAGTAGAGTTAAATCTAGTGGAACGTCGCAATATATCAAATGCACTCCGTGCCATGTACTAATATTTCTCTACATGGATAAGACACCCAGAGCAGAACAGCCTAGGCCCTAGGCTGTTCTTCTCTGGGTGTCTTAGAAGGCCCTAGGGCATTCTAGCAGTGCCGATGTGTGTGTGTGTGTGTGTGTGTGTGTGTATCTGTGTCTGTGTCTGTGTGTGTGTGCTTTACCCTGCCAAGCCGGGCTCTAGTATAGTGTTTGTATTGACTGAGGAAAGTCTACAGAGTCCCCATTACAGCCACGTTGTAAACAAGACAGGACACAGTGTGCAAGTCCGACGGGGAGTCCACGCTACCTCGAATGATGAAACAAATATGGTTCACAAAAGCTCATTGAAGACGCTGTCCACGTCTGTTCTTAGTTCACACAGCAAATCTGTTGGAAACACTACAAGTCAATAATGGTTTCACTATAACTATTGTTTGTTTGTTTTGTTCTTTAGTTTTCTCTGCAGTTTGGAAAAGAATCTCAAGGAGAAGACACTCATTTAAATGTATTCAAGGATGTTATTTGCTATAACAGAATATAGGAATGCAACTAATTACCTCTAAATGATGTTTACCACTCATGTGTATCAGCAGTACATTGTGAAAGGAACGCACAAGTACACTTTTAATCAACATGAGTCTGAACAGGTATGATTATCAAGGTAGTTACAGGAAAGGTTTGACATTATTTTTTGAGAGTTAGATGAGAAGATTGATAGCACTGTCATGTTTGCCAGCAGCGAGCAGCCGGCTAACTTAGCTTAGGTGCTGCTGGGCAGATTTAGTTACCTTCAGACGGAGCCAGGCCACCTGCTTCCCCCTTTTTCCAGCCAAGCTAAGTTAGCAGGCTGCTGGCGGTAGCTTCATACTCTGCGTACAAACTTGTGAGGGGTGTCGATCTTCTCGTCTAACCTTTGGAGAGAAACCCGAATGAGCGTCGTTTCCAAAATGTGGAACTGTTCCTTTAATTTTAGGGAAGGATTGTGGTCTTGGTTAAATATTTTTTAAAAGTCTACAAAAGAGAAAAGATGTGTATACTTTTCCAATATTTAACTAAAGCCACCATCTTTCCCTAACCTCAATCAGACAATATTTCCTAACCGTAACCAAACTTAACCACATGTGTGACTCCATCCTGACCATCCCCTGATTATGTTTTAATATATAAACATAATCTCTCGCAGACTGCTTGGAAATGATCAGTATTTCTGGACTAATTCTCACTACAGGTTGTATATTTATATTGATTTATATGTGTGTTTGTTGGTCGGCCCACCTGATCTGACTCTGTGTGTCTGCGCGTGTTTGCAATATGAGTAACCAATTTTAATTCCCCCACTTACAGGTGTCAGACATGAAAGCTGGGAGTGGTAGACATGGTATCCCATATCATTGCCTCTGCATTAGTAATCAGGACTTGCTGTAAATACAGACTTCTCATTACCGGTGAGCTTGAAGTGTGGTACTGCGGAAGGGCAAGGGCAATGACAAGGATTCTCTGAGTAATGGGCTCCAGCAGATCAACACACCATTAAGTGGACCTGCGGTGCACGTAGGAGCCCTACAGGCCCATTATAAAGTAAAAACACAACCAAGGGAAACAACTAAAGCCTCTAATGGCAGTCTCCCTTTACAATATAATGTTGTTAAACACAACTCTGTGGATGTTGTTGAGGACTGCTATGCTGAACTGTTGACATGAAGAGGAGGAGATGTTGAATAAAATATCATCCTGCATGTTTTTGTTCTTCTGCTTTTTTTCAAATGATTGTACGTCTTAGCTCATTTGTACTAGTCAATCAGCATTGACCTGAGGTAAATTGCATGCACTCCTGCAAAGTCAATATGTTATTGCATTTTGCTGAGAAACAATGACTTGTGCTTCCTCGCGTTTGTCCTAAGCTTCCTGTCATGCTTTGTTCATATTCGATTGTGGAGATTGTGAACTTGGGAAAAACAAGAAGAGCATGCGATTAATCATGTCCTGTGTCTACTAACAGCGATCCCTATATTAGTCTCTATAACAGCGTAGGTTATAGGATGAACACTGTTTGGCATCCATCTTTCTTCAAGGCACTGGCAGGCTAATGAGAAAATTGGATCTGAATGGTGGATCCATAAGCATTCACTGTAGAGGAAAACAGGAGCGAAATAAGATTACCGTCTTGGATCACAATGTCTGCGCAGGATTTGCTTCGCTTGTACAACCTGCCACGTTATGAACACTGACCAAATTTAGAATTTTAACTGTGACTTTATGTTAAATTACAAAAAAAATTCAAATCTCTGCAGTAAACTCAGCCATCCAATCCAACCGCACATATCATTTAATATCTCCATGTGGCCCTCTCTGTGGAGCCTGCCACTGTGGCACACAAATTGTAATCAAGGCCAGAAGAAGAGCACAGAGAGCTGGGTGGCTGTTGACTGCAGGGTTTAGGAGCTCGGCTGTGCCTTCCCGCTGCTGCTGGCACAAGATTTCTGACAGGCGCTGGTGTGCAGAACAAGAGCTAATCTGGATTGGTATGTTGAAGCTAAAAAGAGCTCTCCCTGAAGTCATGCATTATGGGAAAAGTGGAGATAATTTCTACAATTTTATGCTGAAGACCTACATAGAACATTTTACACCCTGAATACTGGACCTTTTTATGAGTTGTGTGTTTTTTCTTGCATAACTCATTCCATCTGAATTTTATGAGCTAATATTATCATCATTGCAAAGTCATTACCTCATATTATCATTACAATCCAAACTGTTCTTTTTAAATAAGCTGTGAAACTGTTTCTGTTTGTTCATCAGAAATGTTGTGTACAAGTTGCCAAACACATAGAAGTTGCAATGTGGTTTGTTTGGACTTTATAGCTTAAAGTTTTATTGCACAAAAGATTGTGTCCTTAAGGCACTTGGCTGGAGTTCACGAGACACATTTCTGAAGATATAAGCTCATACATATTCATGAGTAGTGGGCAAACCTTAACTTTGACAAAGAAAATGGGAAATGCCTCAACTCACTCATTATGAATATCAATGACACATAGTAGCAGTGAAACATGAACCCTTGTATTTGTTTTTTAGAATAGAAAAATGTCAGGAATGTACTAAACCTATGTATGACCATACAATACGACGAGAAGCAGTAGAACTCTTTAAATGTATAGAGAACCTGATCCAACATATAGATAAACTGCAAAACGTTCAAATCTACAAAGAAAACAATAAAACACCTTATTAGAAATCACCACGGTTTAGTCTTTTCTGAGTGCGAAACATCATCACAAATCCAAGAAAACCAAAGAAATAAATGCCATTAAAGTTATGATTGAACCAGAGCAGCTTTAAAAACCTGAAACTGAAACACGTTCAACCCGAAAGGTAACCGAACGAAGACGTGTTGTTTACTTAGAAAAGCATCAGATTTAACAATGTGACCAAGACTGTCCTTCCAAAAAAAACTAAAGCATTGATCCTTTCAGCAAATGCCAAGAAACTAGATACGTCGCCCTCTAGTGGCTGTCGTTACTCAGGGAGGTTAGCACAGCCCGTTTCCCGTTTTCTTTTGAAGGGACTGAAAAACAATGTCATTCAAGTTTCCTGTAATTATATAATCCGAGTTCACATCAGAAAACAATTATATTTGTAGTTCTAGAGGGTTATGGTGTGTGATGGTCTTCTTGATTGATTAATTTAACGTTAACATCTGCTACTGTATTGCTGCCAATTACAGCGCCCCCTTACAACAGGACCCAGTTGGTTTTGTATAGGCTTAATACATACAAATATCCTGTATTGTTGTCATTTAGAAAACATTTTTGGGATTTTTTCATGGTAAAAAATCCAGCCAAATCATAATCTTCTGTAAAACTGTACTCCAATCCTGCACTAATCAACAAATCCGTCAATTACGCAACCAAACCGACACCCAAGGGAGAGCAGTTTGCCATATTTGTGAACTTTCCTCATCTGTCCACTGAACCAGAAAATTATTAATAAGACATTAATGCAAAGGGAAGCAGTTGTTGATGTCATTTGTCGACGCTGAGGCCAAAAACCACAAGCTTAATTAACACTTATCTATTTTAACATGTTGAGTTTCCTGTAGCTTTATCTTACCAAGTGATTAAAAACATATCGGGTGATTAATATTCATCCTGCTTTGTGAAGAAAATGTCCCGATAACTGAAGCCAACCGAGGAGGAACCGGATAACAATGCAGCCGTGTGTTGGAGACATTAACGTCCTTATTCACTGCGTTATTTAAATATTTACCCCTTTGTCTCACTTACATGACTCTGTAGGTAAGAGCAAAACATCACTCTGTCTGAGATGTATTAGTGATACGGATCCATTATGCTCTTGACTCATTTGAATGAACTCGACCTGTCAAGAGGGACCCATTATTTAAAAAGTGTCTGTCGAAGCCAATTTAGCTGAAGACGGCATGTGGCATTATAACCTCGGCTAAGAACAAAGATTAATTCGACACCTTGTCAAAATGTATCCCCATTATGAGGAACTCTCTCGCTGCGATGGAAAGATTATTTGCTTCATTGTTTGTGTTGTAAATCTTGTGAATTAACAGAGTGCTAGTGGATGTCATCTGTGATTAGTGTCAACAGGCCTCTAATGAAGATGTTCAACCTGTAGGCGTGTTGCAGCTCTCACAACTCTGTGTGGTGTATAAGTACAATCAGGTATAAGTATTAAAGTATTCAATGCAGAACAATGGCCTGTAGATTATGTCTAACTAAACTAGTAGTGAAGCTACATCTTTCTGGTACTACGTTCATATTTGCATTGTGATTCAAGTAGTTAAATTACTTTTCTGCTATTTTATTTGTGTAGTTATCAAACAAGCAATTTTGGGCCATAAAAGAATTTCTTCGCTGTAGTTCAACTTCTTTCAGCGTAAAGTAATTGGTCGCTTTCAAAGTAGCTTACCCAACCGAGAAGAAGATACTCAAGTACCTCATATGTGTACTTAGGGACAGTACTTGAGTAAATGTACGCAATAACGATCCATAAGAGAGTTTTCTTATAGCATTGCGGCTTTAAACAAAAGTATCTGGACTTTAAAGCTTTATCCCTCAAAAGAGAAAAACATAAGAACTTCCAGAGTCCAAAGCCAGCAATAAAAAGTATTTCACCAAAAGACACATACGGCAGAAATGACTAAGCCTTATAGAATAGGAAGCTTGTTAAAGGATCACTGAGAAGCAGAATCAGCAGTTTGGAAAATAGGATTGTGTTGAGAGTGTGAGGAGTGGATCTGCTGTTGTTTTGGAGATCATCAGACTGTGGTCAGAACAGCAAGACCACACACACGGCCCCCCCCCCCCTGATGAACAGACGGACAGCCAGGAGGAGGAAGCAGAGGATGTGATCCAGAATGTGGACACTCCATGATGATCAAGAAGCAGTGATAAGGAACAACAGAGGAATGGATATCTAAAACTCCTCCTGTCTGTCTGTCTGTCTGTCTGTCTGTCTGTCTGTCTGTCTGTCTGTCTGTCTGTCTGTCTGTCTGTCTGTCTCCTCTGCTGGATGCCTGTGCATTTCATCGCTGACGTATGCTCGTGCGTTCAGATCAGTCTGAAAGGAAGAAGGAAGAGAAGGCGACGGAGGAGAATGATTTATCCCACCCTGTTCCTATAATGTCACAGTAACTCGCAGCAGCATGGAAAATGAATTACCAAAGATGGAGGAAATGACAGTAAACATATCCTGGATGATTTTCTGGGTATAAGGGGAACATTATCAGCACTGGAACAGATTATAGTACAAGGAAACTCATTTGGATGTAAAGGTTAAAAGTAACAGGCTTTGTGCTGACAGTCATTCTCTCACTCTGTTTATTGGAGCTTCTCCAAGCTTTGCATCTTAATGAGATGGGTTTTTTATGTTTCTGGGAGAAAGTCGGTAATGAGGAGAAAATACTGAATAATGTCTTGTGCCATTAGAAACTTACATAATGCTGTAGGTACACTCTTTAATGTTCAGGTATACACTTCAAACAGTAGACAGTTTCAGGTTTTTTTTTTATGATGCAGGCTTTATTTGGGCTGCCGACAGTCAATTCTGCAGTAATTGTTTCTTTCCCTGAACCGGGCCTCTGGGGCAGCACTACCTCCCAGGCTGCATACAAATTCCATCTCCGATTGGCAGACCCTAAATTGAACTATGGCCCAAACACTAACCTCAATATTCGAAACCAAACATGGCTGTTTAATTGACGGATGTAGGTGGGGCTGGTGCACAGCTTCAGGGAGGAGGCTCAGGTCAGAAAAAAAAAAAGAAGGTTTCTGCAAATGTTGCGTATCTTTCGAGAAGGTGCTTTTTCCTCTTCAGGAAAGAGTCTACTCCCAACACCTTGATATACTGTTTAAAAGCAGCACAGCCAAATAGTGGCTGCAGGGCAGATGAAGCTTTGCATAAATAAAGGAGAAAACCTGAGTATAAGCAAGATAATGAAGTGCAAACATGCTATGATGAAGGCCATCGGGCCAACACAGGACAATAATTTGAGATCAGAAAGTGCTGTTTGACAAATATGATTTAAAAGCCATTCAGGTTCTCTAGAACACTTGTAAACATGTACATCACTGCCAATAAACTGAGGAGTTTCAGTACAGCTAACATGATAAGACATCTACAATTGACCTGATTTCATACGAGCATTGATTTGTCGACAGTGGGTAAGATTTTAAAGGTGTTATCCTTCCTGGATGATCACTAATGCACATGTACTGTGACTGCTGATGGAGATTTACTCTCCAGACAGTGTGATATTGCTCAAAGGATACAGACTGGGTGGAGAAATTGTGCTGCAAAGCTTTGTTGGCTCTGTTCTCTTACTGTGAGAATCAATGGAAAGGCAACGTGTTATTGCAGTGAAGGCTTCTGATGGGTATTTCAAAGCACTTGTTTTAGATGATGATCCAATGATCCATTTGCCTGTTTTTGTTCTTTCAAAAACAAAACGAAATGGTTGAAATACATTTTTTAGTGGCTCAGTGTCTGCGTGAGTGCAGCTGTTTGCAAGAAGTGTTTAGGGAGAATCTGATTGGTCTTTAAAGACCAAGAATGTAAGAGTTTAAAGTATTTCCTTCGTGGGTTGTTGTCATTTGCTACTACTCTGGTTCCCTTTTTTGTTTTTGTTTTGGCATCAAATGAAGTTTTGAATGAGTATCACCTTAATTAATGCATATCCACTCTTTGAGATCCAGTGAGGCATTTGAAGTATGTGGATGTTGGACTCCGAGGAGATTCAGAGGGTTATAGAGTGGAGCTTAACAAACCTGCAAAGGCTGCCATAGAAAATTAAATAAACAGAGGCACATAAATCCTAAAATATGGTGCTTCATTTTACTCCAGGATGTCTGTGCAAACAGATGTTTTCTTCATTTTTTTAAATCCTTCTCATCGCGTCAATTGAACATTCCTCAAGATGTAAATGGATTCTTTGAATGAATTCAACACAGTAAAACAAATATGGTTTTATTCATGAGCCTACATGCAGCAGAAATATGAGCAGCAATTATTCCCTGACAGTGATGCATAATCAAGTGAGGCGTCACCAAACCATATGACCCACCGGGGCGTTATGTCTCACTTGAGAACGATTAAATGCAAAGATGGATTGCTACTGATTCATACGAACTACCCTGTAAAAGCGCGCAGATTTCAGCGCGTCTCCGCAACCAACATCCAATGTCTTCATAGAAACGCATTAGTTCAAATTGACCGTCTGTCTTCATCTGTGCATTGATTAGACCTACAGACTGAGACTGTGAATTCAACAACAGCAAGCCAAGTGGAGCGGAAAGGGGGTTTGCAGAGGGGGGCTCCTATAGACTCAGCTGATGAAGGGGTTCATTGTCAAGTCCCCCCCCCCCCCCACCCCCACCCCCCACACACTAAAGATGATTCATCTGTTGGGTCTGTGATCAGAGAGGGACCACAGCCCTCCAGAACCAGGATAAGCGTCTCAACAGATGCAGACCCACCGATATACACAAGGAGAGGGTTTGTAAAGTCAGTATGTGCGACTGAGCTCAAGCAAAAATGCCACCAGAAGACAAATAAAACCTTAATTGCACTTTTTCCTCGTGTGACGATAATAAGCTTTTAAAGCATACCAAAATGCCTCCAATTATGTTAATGTTCAGTCAGATTTGTGCTGCATATACTCACAGACAGAAGCCACAACACAGCTGCGTAACTCTTGTCATACAGTACCACTCCTCAACCCCGCTGATCCTAATGTGACACTGTAAAAGACGGGAGACACTCTTACCTTGAAATACTCCTGATATAAGTGAGCCCAAAGAGGGGGGAAATGAACTTCTGCGATCTCTGATGCTTTCCAGTTTGTTTCTCTTTTTCTTCCTGCGTCTGTGTTTGGCAGCGCCGGCTCCACTCAGCACTCGCCTGCTGTTTGAACGCTGCTTTCCAAACGCGCCACACGGAGGAAATAATAATAATTCTAAAGAAAAAAAAGACAGGTGTGGGGAGTGAAAACGTCGGTGTGAATTACTAAGTGTTGTTAATTGTGGTGGGAATAAGGTGCCCTGTGCAGATGCGGTGTTACTCCCAGACTCGAGGTTTGAACAAATCTCCTGCTGCTCAGACGCTGTCCAGTAGCGAGTGGTGCTGAATGAGACTCCAGGGGTTGCAGAGATTTCCTACTTTTCCCTCCTCTTCTTCTTCTTCTTCTTCTGTTTTCTTCTTCCTCTCCTGCTTCTCCCGTTTCACTGCACACATCTCCCCTCCCACCGCGCAAGATTGGAAACAATCTCCTTTTTCTTTTTTCTTTGTTCTTTTGTAGCCTATAAACGCTACAAATGAGATCCTCACCAAAGGCGAGCTTTGACTAGCACTGACACTGCTGGTAACGCATTCCACAACAACAGAAAAGGGGGACAGGAAATGACTGCGTAAAACTGATGATTGAAAAAAATCACACAACGAAATAAGATGACTTTAAACACATCAATAAACTCGAGGTTGAGGCGGATGCATCTTTACTTGGAATAAGACACAAAAAAAAGATGGAGATTTCCAGTTTAAAAACGTGGATTGATGTGGAAGGCCGGTTTAAAGCAGCTGACAAGTCATTTTAAGAGTTGTGCCATTTGTTACATACATGCAGTGGATGAAGAAGCTCAGGCATTTGAAAGAGCGTGTCATCACAACCTGCAGGTGTTCAGGTGCAGGTGTGTGTGCTTCTGGGAGTGCTGGTGGTGCAGTTGGCTCTCACTGCTCCTGATATTGTGCATTTAGGATGAATTACTATGCAATAAATTATCTACAGTAACGCACTGACGCATCTCCGCCTCACTGGGCGGTTATAACACCGTGTGTGTGTGTGTGTGTGTGTGTGTGTGTGTGTGTGTGTGTGTGTGTGTGTTGTTTCATGTGTAGGAATACTGTTAGTGGAGGTTTAAGGATTCTCTAAGTTAAACAAACCGTGCAGGGAGGGCTCTTCTCCAGGTTTATGTCCTCTGAGTGCAGTGTGCTCCACATTCACTGTACAACACACAAGTATTGAATTTCATTCTTAAGGCGCCGACTAGCGCATCTTTATGTGCACTGCAGCTGCTCCTCGCTACCTGTGAATACTTAGGGGTCTTTAAAGTTCTGCAGCAGAAATTGCATGTTACGCATGCACACAGTTCAATCGCAGGCACACACCTGTCACTCTCGACGTTTATGTACTGTTCACCGATCACTGATTACCTCGGATCATCCCTCGGGTAATTTGTTTGCATATGTTGATCATTGCCGCGCTGATTGCAGATATTGATTCATCAGTCTAATCAGTTGCATCGTTATTTTCCCGCAATGAATGAACAGAGTCGACCCAGCTGCTTTGTTTCAAGCTGCTCTTTATTAATCTGGGTTGAAAGATGAAACAATGTCACATTATGTATTTTTACATACATTTAAATATTAGATATGTGTCTGAAATAAAGTTAAATTGAAATATCTGCACCACTTTCAGTCAAGACAAAGTTAATTAACTGAAACTATAGAGGCTTTATTGATAGTTGATACCTAATGTATTAATACTTAATAGATCAATTATAAAATATCATTAAAAGTAACTTTCAGGTTGCCAGGTTGTTAAAAATCCCTCTCCAGTGTGACATTTCAAGTCATCAGGAAAACTCTTCCGATGGACTGCTGCAGGACATCTGGACCAAAATCAATTTATTAACAGCATTACAACAGCAGACTTGATGGATGACTGTATGACAGCTCTATAGCCTAATAATTTATATTTATTATTGAAGATGAGTAAAAGAGAGACAGCTGTGAGCCTTTATTTATGACTTTATTAAAATGTGTAACTGCAGAAGTGATCGTCTGCTGTAAGACGACACTATACAACCTAATAATTTATACTTATATTTATGAAATAAAGATCACTGAAAGTCAGACATTAACATGTGTAACTGCAGCGTTGATGGATAATTAAATTGTTTTCCATTGTTTCCACTCGTTTCCATATCAATGACGCTGATCTGCGATCCACACTTAAGATAATAAAGATGTAGAGAGAACAGTGAAGGTGAAATGTTTATCAAAAGAGATGTTTTCATTACATGTTCAAGGTAGAACATTCCCATGCTGTTGTTCAGTGTTTCCTGCTTTAAAGGAATATTAGATTACACCACAGCTATGTGTTTCCATTAAGTAACATAGTAGTTATATATGTTGTAATCTGTTAATACTTACACCTGGCTCCTATTTGTTTAATAATCCATCAATTCTGCTGTAACCACTACAACTGGACGTTATTTCCCAATCTGGCAATCTGAAAGTTGTTTTTATTAATGGCTTATATAACTGATCTATAAAGCACCAGTAAATGGTATATTAACCATATGTTACAGCTTATAAAACCTTCATAAAGGGTGCCTTATTAAAGATGAGTGCCAACATATCAAATACCATTATCAGTCGTTATAAAGATGCATTGCGTTAAATCTTCACATCTTTTTAAACAAAGACACAGGGGAGCTCTGAATCTGTGACATGCAGATGCTTAGCAATTTGTAACAATCAGCAGGTATGAGACATTGCAGGTGTCTAAGAGTGGTTGTTATTCTTACGTGCAGTGCATCTATGCAGGAGTCCTCGTCTACAACTTCTGTTCTCATTTCCATCCAAATGTTATGGTATGTGTGTGCCTAATGTACTAGATGGATAAAGTTTGGTTTTCATGTAGGATTTGATTTTTGCCTCCTCTCCCAGCAATGTTATTAAATGATGCAAAAACACACACCCTGTGAGCTATTTTGAAAAAGGTACTTAGATAGTAAAAGAAAAGACAGCTTGCTTGTCTACATGTGTCCTACAAAGCCATTAAAGCACACACATCCCACTATGTGGAACATCTAGTTACTGTATGTGCTTGCATTCTTGAGGAAAAACACTGTGATAAACAACTTTGGATAGTCTTGTGTTTTTCCCCGAGCTTGTTAGTGCAAAATTCATGAGAAACTGTCAAATATAGAAAGGTTGTCGTCCGTTATTTTTCTTAAATCATTGATAAATAGCTTGTCCCATGTTGTTCACAAGGTAACACATGAATATTTAATGTTCATAGTGTTCAGCCAGACTATAACACTGATTTAAACTCGCATAGATACAATCACAAAAAGTCACATCTTGAAAACAAATGCTGAAAGAATAAACTATTCTTAATTATATATGATTGTTATATCTGAGAATGAGTAAAAAAAAAAAAAAACATTCCTCACCTTTTGACCGGAACAATTACAGACTAAGTGCATTTCTTTCCCCCAAAGCGCGTTCTCACTTTAAAAATATAATGAGTCACAAAAACAGAAATTGAGACTGGAATGCATAATAGTGTTTATCAGAACAATGTTTTATGAATTTCAAAAAACTAAATGTAAAACCTTGATGGTCCACAGTCTTGATTATTCAATTGAAGCGGGTCACGCCAGGATTAATAAGTAATCTGGGTTGAAATAAAGGTCTACATATTATCACCTTGGACATTCACGAGCTTTGGGTTCCATGAATTATTCTGCTCTACCACTAACCATCATCCATCCAAATTGTGGTGGGCATCAGGATCTGATTAGCTCTCCTCTGGTGCCGCAGTGACAGACTCAGGACCCGGAGAGTGATTCAGTGTCGGTAAAATGCAGAGTCACGCTCCTATTTAAAAGCCGAATAACAAAAATAAATCAAAAATGAATTCTGCTCTGGTATGCCTTTGGAATAAAGCAGGTAATTACTGGATGAGGTGTATTGTTTTTACCGTGGCTCTTTTACAGAGCAGATGAGATGCTGTTGTTGTTCAGGCTGTTATCTATATCCTGCTGGGTGGCGAGGAACCAAGCTAACAAGGCTGCACCTCAGCACACCCCGGCAAATATGTGTTGGATAGAGGATGTCCAACAATATTCAGCTTTTCAATAAATATGACAGGTGTGTGTGTGCCATGGTGTTCAGAATGAGAGGTTTGTGAGGTTCTTTAATAAATCATAAACTCAAAGCATGCTTTACAGAAAAACCTAGACGCAATGCATTCTTTATGATTAACACATCAGAAGGAGCCTAAATAAAAGTATATATTGTTCAAATAAAAAAGAGCAGTTGCTGAAGTAGGTGAGAAATGTTTCTTTTTAACACATCCTACATTAACATACAGATGTACATGTATCGTCTCCGTACTATCTTTAGACGTGTGTTCACACATATACCGCCCTTGCATAGAAGGGTGAAAGTGACACATTCAAGACTGGAAATAAACCCTCCTTAAATCCACTAAATCACTTTGTAAACAAAGCTGGCAGTTAGGCAACACTGTGCTAACAGCAGATGAGAGTATCCATCTGCGAATCGCACTTCGCAGTAATCACAGATGGATCAGAAATGTGCTACACGTTACATAACCCAAACATCAACAAGGAATTAATGAGACGCCACGGCGATGAAAAAGTTAGAAAAGTTGTCTCACACACTTGACACACAGACACGTGCACAGAGTTGTTCACACTTTGGGAAGTGTTGGTAGAGGTTACATTAGGAGCAGGTCGGGACAGGCAGTTTGAGCTCCGGGACCGGGCAGCAGAGTTCTGGGCGTCGGGCCATGGATCTGTCTGGCCCACTGTCCTGCCTGGCAACACTGCAGCTCTCTACAGATGTAAATGTAACTACAGGAGGCCTTTACAGCATTACGCGTTAGTTAACAGTACAGTAACCTCCCTGGTCTCATAGATGTGGACTTTTAATAGCGTTGATGTAAGTGCTTGTACACTTTATTCTAACACAGCACTTTTTTTCTTTAATGTTTATTGTTTCAGCAGGAACAATCGACATTTTCTTTTATTATTATTATTGCCCCTTTTTTTTGTGTGCATAATTATTGACAAAATCCAGCAGAGTAACAAAAAGCAAAAGCCATTCAAGCTTTACAAATAATGCATAGCCTACCATCACAAGTGATTTCCATCAAGTGTGGCATTAGAGAAGTTTGTCCAACCTTTGGAACCTGGGAGCAAAATAACACTTAAGGCCTCTGTTCAACTTTCGGGCTGTTGTAGATGAAAGTTGACAATCTGGAGCTGAACGTGAGGGAAATCTTTGGTGGTCAGCATCACACCATTCAGACTGCGACTGTATTAGTGGTGTAGAAGAACGTTTACTGTAACCTGGCGTGAATATTCAACAACTTTTTGCCTTAAGTAATAGTATTATTTAACCTGTCATGGCATCATCAATACTAGTTCCTGTGTTTGTGATTCAACACGGGTTTAAAGATGGTTTATTTGGTTTAGTTTAATTGTTAATTAAAAGTGTAATTCACGTCTCTCACCCAGCTTGCATTAAATAATGTTAAGTCAAGTATCTTCCTGTTGCCATTCGTCAGAAGTACAGTACATCTCAAAGGACTTCACAGGGATTGAGGTCACCAATTAATCACACAACAGCGTTGTATGAGCACTCGTTTCAAATGTTGTCCGCCGCCAAGAAGTACAAGATGCACATACACTAAAAAAACATTCCAAAAGATGGACCATGATCAGTGTTTTAAATCCTTTACTTGAGCAGCGTACGATAAACACACACGCTTTACCTGCTAAATCTACAGTACTGCATGCTGGTAGAGTTTTTGGCAGCAAGACATATTTCAGTTTGGACAAACGGCCAATATCTCACAGTATATTTGGTTTTGAGGTGATTCATAGCCTTGGAGACCGTCGTGGGTACTTCTCACAATTGTGTGCTGTTTTTCTGCCATAAGCAGAATTCTTAATCCTGATATCGTGTAGACGTCATGCAAATGATGAGCAACAAGGACCAAACTAAAATGCTTTATCTCTTCTAGGGACCGAAAAGCTGTGAGGCTAAAGTGCAAAGCATAATGGGCATTAACAAGATGTACTTTAAATTATACATTCTGGTAATTTGTGGATCTGAGTAGGAAGCTTAACATTTGCTTTGATCCTTTCTCACATATCAACCGCTTTGCTTCGGAGAGGCTGCTTCCAACTGTTTTAATGAATTTTAATGTTTCAGAAAAGCCTCAAGAAAATAAACAGTGATAAACCTTGGCTGAAATGAAGTTCCTACATTCAGGTCTGGCCTGTGAATCAGACAAGACCTGAGCAAGGACCCGGATAAATCATTGATAAGAATCCTGGCGACCACGTAGCCTACAAATTTAATGCAGTGTCAAAGTTTTGAAGTTATTATGTGAGTTTATCTTGTGTGTTTTTTCTGCCTAAAGAATAACTCCACATTTTGGGAAATATGCTTTTTTTTTGTTGAGAGAACTTTGATGCCGCTTTGTTAAATGTGAAGCTATAGCCAGCAACTGGTTAGCTTAGCTTAGCTTAGC
Source organism: Cottoperca gobio (assembly GCF_900634415.1). Lineage (NCBI taxonomy): Eukaryota > Metazoa > Chordata > Actinopteri > Perciformes > Bovichtidae > Cottoperca > Cottoperca gobio. Next base: position 4,232,526 of record NC_041361.1, read on the forward strand.
ATAAAGACTGGAAATAGAGGAAAGCAGCTAGCTCTGCCCTGTCTTTCTCTTAAAGTAACACCGTTCACCTACCAGCACCTCTGACGCTCACTGATTAACATTTTATACATCATTTTGTTTAATCCGTGCAAAAAGCAAAGTATCAAAGAGAGCCCCTGTTCCCAGTGTTTATGCTAAGCTAAGTACAGCTTCACATTTAACTGACTTGTACGACGAGGAGGGCAGAAATTGACAGAAAAGCACATTTCCCTAAATATTAAATTCGTTTGATAAATGAATTCTATGCTCAGTACACAGTGCACTCTTAAAAACAGTGAGCTTGCAAGACTTCTGATTTTATTTTTAAATAAATTGTCACTTCTGCCCTCAGAGATGTGCTTTTCTCCGTTTGCTCCTTTATTCATTGCCACAGTTTATCTAGGATGGGAATTCTGCCTGCCATACATTGTGTGAACGTAATCCAATTCAGAGAAATGTTTGCAGCTGCAGCCAAGAATCATTGTTATACATTGAGACACCCTATCTGGAAAAAGCCACCAAACAGCCTTTACAATCACAGCGCGCGGGATAAGTCATGTTTGGTTTTAATCCTCAGAAGCAGCTGCAGTCTGAACACAACTACAATGCATTTTATAGCAGATGAACCTGTATCATGTGGGAGAGAATGCTGCCTAAGATGAACCCATGAAAATATTTACACATGAAAATGTTGTTTATTCAACAGGATTATCAATAGCCAGCTACAGAAAAAAGCCTTTTGAAGTTATATTAGCAAAATATACATAGATTTAGCTTCTGTCAGAATGCAAATGTGTATGTGCTGCTGTAGCATTTGCACGCAGCACCCTGTAATCGTGCAAAGATGTACCCTCATGGTCACAAAGACGAAATTTAAATAGAGTTATGGCTTGGTCTGAACATTCAAAAAAAGTACATTGTGAATTCCAGCTTATCATAATTGCTTTTGGTTGTTATATTCCTCCCCAGCCCATCAAAACTAAACAGCATTTACAGTTGCAGTTTGGAGGATAACTCAGTTTGTGTTCTTGCCACAGCTGCTTCTATGAGGATTAAAAACAGCTCAAATGTGTTTGGTATACACCCGATAAAACTGCAAACTGTGTGAGACAGAAGAAAATATTTATCCACCTTATTTTCATAACAGCCGATTAGTAACAGAAAAGGACTTAAAGAGTGCTCGAACTGGTTCTCACTTGAACTCATTGGAGGTACGTGTCCATGTGTGTATTCCTAAATGTTGCAAGATGACACAAATGAATAATGTATGAAATAATAGAAACCTTAAAAATGTCATCAGGGCATCTGCTAGTGTGTATCTGTCTATCTAGTATCTATGTCCATCTGAATTAAATATGTAAAACTAAAAATGCATAGGTGTATTTCTTTTTGTTTATGTAGTTCAGTAAATTGCAAATGAATACAAACGTATAATAACATTATAACCTTCTCTTTTTCCCCCTGATAAAATATCAAATAGTGAATTGCTTTGAAGACCCTCTCAGATCCCCATATGCCTTTATATCATTTGTATATTATTTATTAAGTGTGTGTTTTGTTTTAGGTTAGTGTGTGTTTCCAAACTCTAATTAGCCCAGCTGTTCTTTTATGTAGTATAAATAGAAGCAGGGATACACTTCTACGTTCACCAGCTTGTGTTTAGCAATAAGCATTAATGGTTGGAGAAAAAAAAGAAGAAAAAGAAAATGTCATCTAGCTTCAATAGCAGCTCCATTAAAAGGACGTGCTGTACTTCCCTATTGACTGTCTTAAGCATCCAGGACAGATTCTAAACCTGCGCTCACGAAAGGTTTTCACCGCTGTAACCGGTTTCCATCCCCTTGAACATTAGACAAGACTGTCCAATGTCTCTCTCCTCTTTCTGCCCTGCAGCGTCTCACTGCTCACAGGAAAACAATGGCTGCTAGCTTCATGTTAACTGTACAAACATAAAGAGTCAATCTTCTCATCTATCTTGTTAACATATACTGTATGTCATCGGTCGAGAAGTATACAGACTCTGCTAACAAACACAAAGTCATACAGGCTCGTAAACATAAATAATCACCCCGGTAAAGCAAACTAATGGTAAATCCAGTAGGTCAAACATGATATTAAAGGAATATGCTCTTTAAATCCTATAAACATGCTCTGTTTGTGAACTTAATTCAATATAATCTCTGTGTGAATTGTCTGTTTGTTTTTACTTACCATGCTACATGTTCTTCTGGGAAGAAAACCCGACTTCGGCTATTTGTTTTGCTGTTCTAATGAAAGTCATTACAAAGTCCAACTAATTCCCAGCCATCTGGAAGGCACATACAGACTCTGCTTTTTCTCAAATGAACACCTTAAACAAAGAACTTTTAGCTTTGAAACTGAATGTAACTTTTGAACTTGGAAGTTGGTTGGAAACTGTCACACCCGTGTTTACCCCTTTTTCTCTGTTGCTGTTGCTGAAACAAGGCCACACATGCTGTGTATAGAAAGAGATGGTTTGTTGTTTTCTGTGCTGCAGCATCTTGAATGGAGATTGATAAAGAGAAAACGATGGCTGGACAGTCTTTCTCCAATTGACCAAACCCTCCTCTAATTACTTCCTTGTCTCTCCTTTCCTCTATTCTCATTTGTTACATCTTCTGTGACCTTTCTATTGGATGTGGCAGCAGTCAAATGTCAACGTGTGGGCATATCATTGATAGAAGAATGGTGGTCATTACTAGCAGTTGTCTTGGAGAGGGCTGTAATCCCAGAGAAAGCGAAGGCCAGAGCCCGGCTTCTGGAGTTGGCTTAATTACTACCGGGCCTAATTGGCTCCTTGTATGGGCTGTGATGAAAGCAGGTTGTGACACTTAAGGCTAGACTTCCTCTGCCGTCTGCCCTTTGTGTCAGTCCCATTAACCTTTCCCTTCCACCTTCTCCTCTGCCTTTTTATGTTCAATTAAAGGCACTATTTAAATGAGCTGGAGTAGCAGGACTAAGAGCTTTGTCACGGGTCATGTAAAAGGAAATAATTGCACCCTAAATTACTATTACAGGCATCTGAGAGGTAGAAATCTTCACAGCTGATAATTATATGTAGTTGCCTAATGTTTACGTCAAGTGGACGTGATTCATGTATGTCTGAGATATGTGCACGTGTGTGTTTGTGTGTGTGTGTGTGTGTGTGTGTGTGTGTGTGTGTGTGTGTGTGAGAGAGGCTCTAACCACTTCCATGGAAACCGATTTAATTAGTTGCTGTGTGTGAGCGAAATTTCAAAACTTCTAATAATAAACATTTTACATTCAAAGTGAACAATCCTTCAAAAGGAAGCGAAAAATCAGCAAAGTAACGTTGTGCTCGGTGTTTGCCCTTTGGGATATTGTGAGCTTTGGCGTGTATTGTCAGCACTGTGTAATTAATCATACTACCTAACTGCATTCACAGGGTCCCCTTTGGTTAATTGGACTGCAGCTGCAGAATGGACTAAGCGATGATTTATTCAGCAGGCAGGTGGAACACCGCACCCCCCCCCCCCCCCCTCCTTCCAGGTACCAAGGATGGATGGCTCACTTCTGCACTCGGCTACTCCCCGTGCTCCTCCATCCCTCAGGCCGATCGACACTGAGGGCACATTTACAAGACGGGCTTCAGGGTGACAAAATGAGAAAAGGATAGGTACAGTGGAATCAATTTTCCCCCTTCTCTCTGTATTCAAGACTTATACCGCTAAAAGCAGGAGAACAGAAAAGGTTATTGAGAATCCATCGAAAGTTTAACAAGTGAACTTCCGTACACTGCCTGTTTGCGAGTGAACACAAACACCCGTGCCAACTAAAGGTGAAGCCCCTTACACGTTTACTGCCACTTCATGGGTCTTTGTTTTATTTACTGGCCGGGCTGTGAGGCAGGCCGGTGGAACTATATCAATTCAGGCTTGTTGGCAAGAGGAGCCTCTGTGCTGAGCTTTGTTACACTGTTTTATCTGAGGTCAGGATTATTAATCCCACAGAGTTAAGTGTGTGTTAAGACAAAGAAGTCCTTTACATGTGGACTAACCAACTGTCTGAATTGAATCGTTTAGCAAACTAAAAGCAACAGCCGATAGCATTTGACATTAAGGTTTAAACACTTATTTTGAACCCAACAAGTGTAAATATTTAAATAAACTGTGTTATTATTGCTCCCATAATTCCAGGAATCTATAATACAATAAATAGTTTATTGCCAGAGTACATAGTTTGAATGTATTTCCCTGTTTATACACGTGTGACGTGTCACATGTAATCCATCAGTTTGGAGAAAAGATAATTTACAGAAGCAGAGCCCATACATCAACATTAGGATTACAGCTTCTCTTGCTGTAGTGTTTCAGTGCTGCAGGCGTGCCATTACCCTGAGATAACCACACTTTAATAGTTAATGCAGCTGTGGGGCCCCCTCTGCATTACAAATGAGCCCATCCGTCTCACCTAGACCCCCGAGGAAGGCAGCGCCACAGTCCATCTTCAGCAACTCTAATCATTCATCAATAGGCTGCTATCTGACACCCGCTTCCACAGGATACCGAACACTGTGATGTGGTCAAGGCCAGAGACGGACATCCTGGTGTCGGAGAGAGAATCTGTCAACTGATATTACTCCAGACACCACCGTGGAGCTTCCCAGCTACAACAGCTGGATTGCAGGCTCCAAATTCAATCTGTTTATCTAAAAACCTGCCGTTATCTCTTTTCTTACCTGTCTAGACAGTGAAAAGGGACAAACAAATTGATTTGTTGTTTACAGCATGTGATGTAATGAGGAATTTTACACCAATTTTACACAAAGTCTATTTACAGGTCTTGGAAAGTCCTCCTGCGAATATGAAAAAGTATGTATTTGTGGCCACAGATGGAGCTGCATAAAGTCTGATAAGTTGCTACTTCAGTCAGCGTCGGTTGCGATTGAGGACTGCAAGTCTGAAAATAAAAATAATCTGGGGGTGTGGAGTGTACCAGACCTCTGTAACTTTCTCTGCTGCTTCAATTCTGTCCATCATTTCTTATCCTGTGAGTCCCCAAACTTTATGACTGGAAATACTAAATCTCTGGATTGCCTCTGTAAATGTAAATGTGAGTAGATTGTGTAGAATCAAGGTATTTCTGGGACTTTCAAAATGTCCCTTTCTAGCCGCACTTCTGTTCACTCTGGTCAAAAGGCGAGAGTGCCCTCTTTCCAATTTGCCTGACCGGGGAATGACAGTCAAAATTCAATCAATAAGACGAATTTAGAAGTGACTCAACTCTGCAGCTGAGCCTAGCTCCTGATTTGTAGAAGAGTTTGTAAACCTTTCATCCCCAATTGTAAAGCCTGGCTCTTATTTGTTGTTGTGGTCATCACATCAGCACTCTGCAGAGAGAATCTGCTCTCCATTTCCAATGGAATTTATTTTTTTTAAAACAGGGATAAAAACTGAGCCCAGATCTCCTCTATAAGTAGCCAGCACAGATGCAGCCCAGGCTCGTCGCTTTCTCCGGGGACTGCAGCTGCCACGCGGGGATTTGACAGTCCCGAAATGGGCAGGCGGGCCCCTTCCCTTTTGATCAATCAGGTAAGACAGAAAAGGGAGAGTGTGAATTCTAAAACTCCAGATGCACCATCGCCAAGGTGACTCTCGTCTGTTACTCCTCCCAACCGCTCTGAATACACACTCATCTGTCAGGGTGACAGAGCTCCTTTGCTTTCTCTACTTTAGTTGGATTCACACCTGATGAGGGTCAGTTGCATTAAGTAGTAGCTTAATTCAGCTTCTTCTGATTGCCATTTCTGTAGGGCAGGCTTTAAATCACACTGCAGAATGTGGACTAATGAGGAAATGGGGGGGGGGTTCCTGCAAAACTGTGATCCTAGGAATATCCTTAATTGCATAATAACACCTTTTCAATGGGTTCTTCAACCTTATAGAGATGTTATGGTAGTGTTTTGAGTGGATGGATTGTCTTGGAACCACATTGTCACGATGATTTCGAGATGACTGCGTCATTGACTCATGTTTACCGCATTGTCTTTATTTCACAGTGACGGCATACCTGCTACAACTCAGACTCAGGTGAGGACTCTGTGCGGAAATGGATTTTCTCAGAGTAACACTACCCTCTGCTGGACATAATCAGTAATGTGCTTCTCTGCCATGAGACTACTTAACAACCAGAGTTTAAGTGAAACATGTGGAGAGTTATGAACATTAACACTTCACCAGAGATGCATGTCTCCAGAGAAACTCTGTCCATGGTGGTGGAGCGAGGAGCTATACCTCTCTGACGTGTAAAATAAGCAGTAAGAAATCAGTAAGTACTGTTCATGTCCAAGTATCACCACAAGATGGTGTTGTTTCTCAGAGATGCCACATGCTGTCGGCCTCAGTGTTATTTGGTAATCTCTGTCTGCCACCTATTGGTTAAAACAGCAGACTGCCCCATATTAACCATGATTACAGATACTTACTATACATCTACAGGTACATAAATAGTTCGAATTTAGGGCTTGCAAAACAAAATTGTGTTTGCAATGTCAAAAATGACATTTTAAAAAGCTGTCGCAGTAAAAATGTGTCATCACATAATAGTTGTCAGCTTAAGAGGTGCTGCACTGAAGCTGACCCTGACCTCTGACCTCCCTGAGGAGGCTCCAAGCAAAGAGAGTTTGCCTTCAGGGGTTAAAAGATTTTATGGTAACAATCCTTAAGAAAGAGTGTTTTTTAATATTTTGTAATGCAAAAGCAGCACTGTATGCATGATTCTTCACATTACTATGCATGATGGATTGCACTGGATATGATCAAATGTGTGTAAAAAATGATTTAATGAACGGAGTGTTCTCAAAACGTATGGTTGTCATTAAACAGCATACCATAATAAATATAAAACACATAAAAGAGATTGGCATGTAAAGGCAGTTGTTGCCAAAGGAAGTTTCAAATATGGCACTGTTTTCGCCCGTACAAATTTCACAAGCTTGAGTCACAGTATGACTGATGCACCCGCTGGATCTCAGTCCAAAAAGGTCAGGATGTGGATATGAAACTATTTGAAACGGAGAGTGGAGCGTTGACTCAGTGACCGACACACGGAGGTGAATTAAGTAGTGTAAGAGCTCCTATTATTCCCTGCCTATAGGAGTATCACATAAATACAGGGCTGTGTTCACTAAACAAGCAGCACGTGCTACTTCCTGTGTTTGTGTGAGTCAGATACTACTCATGAGCGGACTAATTCAGACAGGCCCAATCCTCCGCCCTCTAACCTCCATCCGCCCCCTCGTTGAAGTATAAAAGACACCCACACACATATTCCCATCTCCGCCCACCTTGCCTTTCAACTGCTCCCACACTTTTCCTCTCCCCTCCCGACGGATTTTCTCTCTCCTGCTCCTTTTTATAATCCTTCATCTCCTCTTTGGAGGGAGGATGTGTGTGGCGTGTGTGTATGTGTGTGTTAGTCATGTTCAGGCTCATCCAGGGCCAACAGCGGCACAAGCAGGGGGGAAACCCAGGCAAAGGCAGGAATAGGATGTTTTGTCCACATCTGTTAGTTGGTTTGGCTGCAGCACTCCTGCGGTTTACACAGCACCTAAAAATGGATTGCGAGAATGAGCTAGAGAGCGTTGTGGAGGGGAAGACGGATGAGCATATAGGAGGAGAAGGGGGGGGAGGAGGAGGACAGGAGGACGTAGGTGGGGGGAAGGGTGAGCATGCCAAAGTGGGCCAAGACCCCCCTGATGGTTAATAGGATTCTGTCTGCCCTGAGCTGCTGCAGAGTTCACGAGCGAGGAGACGGCTCTGAAGAGGCCGTCTGATGTGGAAGTGTTTGTCTCTTGGAAGATTTGATTAGCATTTAAATTCAAACTGACTCACCGGTTTGTTTTGTGGGATTTTTTTTGCCACAGGTTCAAATCTGGTCATTCAGGGCTGTGATAAGAAGATATTTCCTGATTTAGCATAAACCCAGTTTAAATGCACTAACTGGTGTAAATCTATTCGATTATTTTGATATAAATGATATCAGAATGAATCTCCTTCCTCAAAATCCAAGACCCAAAGAGACGATCATCACTAAGTGATAAGATATAAGATGAGACGACCATTTTCTAGGAAGTTCAATGCCATCTTGTGAAATGATTCTGCCCTTGAGAATGACAGACAAAAGCGTATTGTATTCAAACTGCTGACATGTCCTGTATCTGCACCGTGATAATATACAGTTCTTTGCAGCATTTGCTGGTCAAGGATCATCAGAATGAAAAAGAAACGCTGCAGGAGAGCATTACAAACCTTTGACGTTAATATGAAAAAGTATGCCCTTTTGATACATGACAGGAAAAAACCCAATTCTGCTCTGTCAGCAGTTTCCAGTCTCTGCACTGATTTTGCAATTTATATAACCAACTACATTTTTAAAAAGCTAACATTTGTTTTGCATCATCTCCAATCAGTCCAATATCCAGTCCCCTCATTGGTCTCCAGGTGGTGCCAGTGGTGAAGGACAACATTCCTCTCACACACACACACACACACACACACACACACACACTCACACAGAGTGGACCTATTTCCCTGTCTCCATCCACATACTGAGGGGGCTGGGTATGGCAGAGATGTGTGAGGGTGTGGGGGATGGGGCTAAAGTAGTTGTGGAAGATAGAGAGGAAGGAAGTGAATAGAGTGAGAAATGGGGAGGGAAGGGGGTGGCATGCAAGGCAAGCACATGCTGAGCAGAACATTGGACTCATTGAGAAAAACGCTCATTCCATTCATGCCCTATCCAATCCTCTTTTCAGCAAACTCCCAGTCTTCTCATCAACATATAGTATATTGATAACTGTCAGCTATCTGCACATGACAAAGGTTTTGGGCTGACAAACTAATTTAATGTTTTTGTTTGAGATAAGTCCCAAAACAACAGACAGAGAGGTGAAATACGCACAGATGACGGCAAATGGTCCGTTTCTACCACTTTCAGGTCATTCTCAGTATCTGTTTTCAATTGCGTAGTAGAGGAGCCATCAACTCCAGATGGGCAGCTCATTTACATCAGACACTCTGTGTGAAAGTACCAGTAGGTGTTTTGATGAGGGAGTTTAGAGTGTCTCTATACCTTTACCTTGTCTCCTCTATATTATCCACCACACCCATGCAATAACCAAAGTTTAGCCATTTCTAATGCAAAATGGTTACATCGACACGGAGTGGGAACCACATCAAGGGTTCACCTATATGAGTGAGAGAAGTAGATCATTTATTTCACTTATTAATTAACCCAGAGTCTTAAACAATATGTCCTATAGTGTAGGGGAACTTAAATTCACTTATACTCAGGAATTAACTTTATAGTGACATATAATATGAGGGAAATTAAGTGGATATTTTTTGTGACTTTTAATGAACTTTTACTGAAATAATGTGTACCACACCAGGTCAAATAGTGTCTATTAAAGAATAGAAGATCTCCAGACAAATGGGGGGCATTGCAGCCATTTGAATGAAACATTTAGCAAAGAACGGAGTGACCAAAACATACTTGAACTTTACCCTCCTCTCAACCTTTCACAGTATTGAAAATATATCCCAAATGTTATTTTTTCTTGAGTCAGTAACTGTGACTGAGTACTTTTTAAATAATCCTTTTTATTGTTATTTTACTTTAAAAAAAAGCCTTATTAAGCTTTAAAATCCTGTTTTTAAAGACTGTGAAGTAAAATAAGACAAATATGACACAAATCGGTGTCAAAAGACAGAAATAAAATCATGAATATAACATTTAAAGCTGTTAAATAAAAGATTTAGTCCTAGAAACAACAGCATTACAAATACAAATCTATAATTTCTGAGAACAAGTTATCAAATTCTACAAATATAAATATATATAAATGCGTATATATATATACAGTATATGCTACTCTATACTTCTACTGTACTACATTAGTACATTAGAGAAATATTGTACTTTTTAGTCATCTGGCAGCTGTATCTACCAGTTACTTTACAAATTAAGATTTAACTTCCCAAACATCCGATCACTTCATAACATGATGCATTATTAGATTAAACTAGTACCCAGCAGTTAATGAAGCATACTAAAATTAGCTCCTCCGTGACCTACTACATCAGTAAAATCTTAATTGATATCCAAATAATATTATATAGTTTAACACTCACATGGGCCATTTTCCTGCATTTAGTAAAATAACTCGATACTTTTAAGTACAAATGATCTGACTTACATTTTATTCAACATTTTGACAGGACTTTCTGCAATGGAGTGGTTTCAAATTGAGATCTTGCTACTTTTACTCAAGTAAAGGATCCGATCTGTGGAAGATAAGAGGAACATAATACTCTCTGATCCTTAAACCGGTTTGTGTTTAAATTGGGGGAGGAATAGTTTACTCACCATCACTGGAGAGACTGTGGTATGTACTGTTGAGCACGTGCATGCAATATGTGAGACACAGTTTTAATTTAATAATTATAATTTATTCTATTGCTGAAAGTATATCGTGCAACTTTTACACATGCTTTTTTTGGTGTTTTGTTAATTAAACCAGGTGAATAAGAAGGATGAAGGAGTGGGGGGGGGTGGAGGCGGGGGCTCCTCCAGTGCTGTCGGTGGTCCATTTATCATATCTCCGCCCTCCCATGAGGGCGGCTCTTTAAATTGCTTGAAAACTCCTCCTGGCTGGCGCCTTTTCCCCATTATCTACAGGAGACAAGACACACGTGCTATTTATAGGACGTTGAAGGAACAAACTTCTCAACCTGCTGGTAAGAATTTAAAATCTTAAATGTTTTTAGGCTCTGTCCTCGTCGTTTCTCATTCATAGGTTTATTTAACGCTGCACGCGCTGGGATTTGAAAGGGGCGGGCTGTGTGTGCTGTCTGACGAATAAAAGCTGTAGCCTGTAGATCTGTGTAAGGCTTTTTAACCGGGTACAACCAGCCGGGCTTAAAGGAAACCTTTCGTCTTAAATTCAGAGCAGAGGCTATAGCCGAGCGAAGGTGAGTGCAAGAAACTGTAACTTTGCATGCACGATAACACATCTTAATCTTATTTTAATGCATTTTTTTGGGGGGGAGTTGGAGCTCTGACGAGAGAAGACTGCGTGCTTTTAAACGTGAAGCCGTCTTTTGTTACTCTTATCCGGGTTTTCGCCTCCGTAAAGCGAACCCAACGCACCCTGCTCGCTTACATTTTCTGTGCTATAATACAACAACAACAAAAAAGTGTCCATGCAGGCTGGATCCCACCGAGCACACAGCAGTCAGTGTATGTGTCGGTGGATATGTCCACGGCCCCGGCGTGTACACACGCTGTGGGATAGTTCCACGCTCAGGCCTGATTATTGGCCACAACAACTAACCACAGCAAAGGGCCTCTTAACATCGACGCGGAGGGAGCGTTGAGTTCAGGTTTTTGCAGATTTATTCGGCCTCCTACACGCCTACAGAGTCCGAGCAATAATATGCGAGCCGGTTTCGTGTCAATCCCTTGTTTGTGTTGCACAGTCGGCTGGGCAATGGAGCGCAGATGAGACAGAAATAGACCTGGAAATAAGTGCGGATTAATTGAGTTAAACGCGTTACCAGTATGTGTGGTGTGCCCGGTCATTTTTGGTTTGTTGTTGCGGTCAGTGAGTTTAACAGCCATTGTGTTTTCTGTGCTGAATGTGTGTGTGTGTGTGTGTGTGAACTTGATACCTCGTCTTGCAGCAAGTCTAAGCAGTGTGATTTTTTTATTTCATAGGTCTGAAAAGCAAAGAGAACATGAGTGACAAGGGGACAGTCTCACCTAAAGATGAGGCAACACAGAAGAGGGGGCGTGGAAGACCCCGCAAGAAGCCCCAGGAAAAGACCTCTGACGTGAGTAGTGGCAACTTATTCTCATATTTGTTGGGAAATTGTTATTGTATCCGGGTTGTATTTCATGATGCCACCAACCTACCACGCAACACGAGTAGACCTATGCATTAAAAGAAGGAAGAACGGAAACAAAACAAGCCCTTAGATCACATCTGTTGATGCTCAGGTAGATGTTATTACAGGTAAGATGCTCATGCATATCTATAACATAAGCCCTTGCTATTCTACTGAGCCCTTAGTCAATCAAGATATGGCTGCAACAAGCCCCTGTGACCATTTGCTCACCCCTTATTGATGTAAGCGTAGAAGTCTACAACAAACTTCCCGTGTGCCTCACCGGTTTGTAAGCAACCTGTAACCCAACACCTTTAAACCAGTATTCACCCCCTTCATGACCCACCCCTGCTCGTCATGTAATGGATGACATAGCCGGGTGGAAGCACAGAATGGCTCGTATAGCTGTCACTCAGCGCTGTGTGTTTTAGTATTGAATTGCTCGGTTGCTATGAGCTGCGGTTGTAAACACGCTCATAATGCAATAGGAGAAAGCCCCACCTTGGCATAACTTACAACCGCAAATTATCACACGAACAAGATACTGAATTTACCTTGCATTTTGGAGTCTCCGGTAATCCCCCCCCCTCCAGTGTTAATTCCTCTTTCTACCCCACAGTGTGGCTGTTTTCGTTACAGCTTCTAAGTAGCATGTTTAAATCTGGGTACTATTTGTGAACCAATGCTTGTTTTGTCTTTATGAACAATTTAAAGCGTTTCCATGTCAGACCATGGAGACCTGTGGCTCGGAGCACCTGTCCCTCTTTGAAGTTCATGTCCGTTGCACTGACCTTGAAAAGGGAACTCTATCTGTACTAGTCTTGCATGTAGGAGTGTATCCACTCGTGTATGATTTTGTAAAAAGACTCCTCTCCAATTATTATTATATAGTTTTACTGTTTTAATTTTTAACGTGTAAAATGTTGTTCAAAAATATACCTGACACAAAAATGTTATTTCTTAATCGTCAGGAACCAAGCGGGTCCCCTGCTCCAAAGAGGTCCAGAGGACGGCCGAAGGGCAGCAAAAACAAGACTGTCATCAAGGGCAAAGTAAGTCACTGCTGTTTGCAGGCGACTAGTCGCGGTTTCAGCAACGGCTAACATGCACCCTGATCCCGACTGGCGTCCGTGCAAAAACAAAAAAAAAGACGTACACAGCGTCACGAGGAAGCCTGACACTGCATTCACCGTCCCATCTCCTCTTGCAATCATTTCTTTTGGTTGATGAACACTGAAACGGTAGCTAACTCCAAAAAGGACATCCTGCTGTTACTTGTGATATATTTGTTGGCTGCAATTTAGCTGCCCCCTCCCTGGAGTCAGAAATAGCCTGGCTTTGGTTTCCCATTGTGAAGACCTTGGTTTACTGCCGTACTTTTTTTTTTTGAGTGATGCTCACTCTGTACTTCCTGTCCTCCAGCTTCCTGCAGCTTGTCATGCACAGTGCGGTGCAGGTGCAGAGGCCGCAAGACTGTTTCCAAGCTGACACTAAGCACCCCTCCGCCCCCACCCAGCACACAGCCCTAGTTCTTCTCTGCCTGTCGTCTCCATAGCAACAACTGATTTTTTTTTTTCTCCCTCGCCCCAACCCTCCAGCTCCCCCGTGTGCTCAGTCTTCACTGCTATGTATGGGAAAGGGAGAGACTGCGAGTAAAATGCACATGCATGTATGATATAGGTTTAACAGCGAGGGGCGGGCTGCAGAGGGTTTGTGTCTGCTCAGTTCCACCAGCTGTCTCTGAGCCTCAGACCAGGTGGCCAGCGAACTGGAGTGCCCTGTGTGCAGTTCCTGTCGGCCTTCCAGATAATAGCCAATGAACCCAATGCCCCCCCTTTCCATCTGTATCATTACACAGTTAATACTGCCACCTGCAGGCAGCGAGAAGCAGAACTCTGGAGATTTGGATTGTTTTTTGTTTGTTGGTGTTTTGCATCGATCCCCTTTAACTGAGCTGAGCAGCAGGTCACTGAGCAACTAAATGCACTCCCTCGTCCCACCCATGGCGCTGTTAACAATGTGCTGTTTTCCTTCATTCACAGAAGGCAGTGGCAGCCCCGGCTGTAGGGGGAAAACGCAGGGGAAGACCCAAGAAGGAGGTAAGAGTCTCTTGACTAACAGCGTAACAGTACTCACATCTGTTTAAACCCTTCTTGCCCAAATTGAATTATGATTGGTATGACTGTCTGCAGGGTGAAATTGCATTTTTCTAATTCCCCCTGCCTGCCTGCCTGCCTCCTTCCCCTCAGATGAGTAATCTTTACTCATCACAGCTTTTTGCGCCAAACACCGCATATTCATTTAGAGAAGCGTCTCCAGTCAAATGAAGTCTCTACCTGCTCGTGTTAAAAAGGCAACTTACACGGCACTTCTCTCCTTAAGGTGTTCCTAATCCAAATGTTGCGCAACTGTCGGCTTTCTTTTCTGTAACTGCAAAACGGGTTGTCAGACCGTGCACGGCGGCTCAAAGAAAGCATGTTTAATCCTGGAAGAAATTGCGGTCTTGTAGTAACATTCTGTCATGTGCATGAGTGGTTAGGGCGTACTCTTGAAAGTCTGGATTGAATTAGTCACAGAAAGGAATGACCCAAAGTTACCCTCCTAACCATTTTTATGAATGAACATGTTGGGCACTAGTGAGAGTGGGGAGGGAATGCAAAAGCAGGATGCCTCATTGTGACTCACCACTCTTATGAATCACTTCACTACAGATGGCTCACCCTTCCCCTGGGTGTTCTTCATGCCACGGTGGTTTATCAAAGAGATTTATTATAACATTTATTTTTGTAATGTTGGTGTTTGGGGGTTATTACAAGTAAAAACAGTCTCGTTGTGACATGAATCACATGTCGAACGTTGATGCATTTTCCCTGTGGGTGTAGCCGACGTCTGACAGGATTTATTCATTTGATTCATTTATTTATTTTGTCACAGGAGAAGGAAGAAAAAGCTTCCCAGGAATCATCGGAGGAAGAGGAGGAAGAGGAAGAAGAAGACGACCAGTAATTCACAACGCATGCTACCTCACTCAACATACTGACTTACTGTTAACCAGAGCTGGGCTGTATCTCCAACACCAGTGCCACCACATGACCACTGTTCACGACAAAGCCCTCTTTGCCAAACGGAGGGTTAACACAGTACAAATATCATGCAGCAGCACTGGATAGAACGATGGACCTTGCTCAAGCATATATCTAAGAATTACATGAAAGGTAACAGCCCTTTTCTCTACATGTCCTGTTATCACAAGTCTTTTATACTGGACAAAAGTGTGCTCTGAGGAGCCTGGTTTTTCCCCTGAAGATGGTTTGTAGGACTCTTCTCCGCTTAATGTTACTTATGTATGTGTTGTACCCGCATCTGAGATGGTAGGGCGTATAGATTTTTCTCCATGTTTTGTACTGGACAAAGGTGAATTTTACCTACTTTTTCTTTTGTGTGTGTGCGTGCGTGCGTGCGTGTGTGTGTTTTTGAAGTGGTTAACCTATCCCTTGCATCGTATTATAGATGGAGTTGAGCTTCAGCGTTTAGGATGAGAATAGGTAACAGATGGTAGAAGTGTTTGTTTGTTTGTCGTCCCCCCCCCCCCACCCCCCACTATTTCTAATCTGCAGAAGTGATTTCTCCCCAACCCACCAGTAGAGCGGAATAGTCTTTATCCCATCCTGTAGGACAGTTTAGATATAGTCATGCTTCTCAAACTT